>NC_142390.1:9720902-9803402 GCF_059441005.1 Hippichthys cyanospilos
AGGTGAGGAACAACTTGGCTGGGATGGCGACCCATTCGGCTCCAGGGCCTGACAAGATTGATAAGAGCTCTCTGGTCATTTGGGACTCTACGGGACAACAACTAGCGTGCCTGTTCAACACTTGGCTGGTATACAGGAAAATCCCGGATGTGGTCAAACGATGCCGGACAAAACTCCTCCCCAAGTCGAATGAGCTGAACGAGTTGAGCTAAATCTCTGGTTGGAGGCCAATTACCATCGGCTTCTTCCACCTTAGACTTTTCATGAGGATACTGGCAATGAGGGTGGGAAAGGCATGCAGGCTGTGCATCAGACAAAAGGGCTTTGTGAAGGGGGGGTCAATGGATGCGCAGAAAACCTGTTGATATTGGAGAAGCTTATGGAACGGTCTAGAAGGGAGGGCTCGTTTCTCGGAGTGGTATTTGTGGACTTCGCGAAGGCATTTGACTCCCTGGCTCCTGATCACATCTGGGAGGCTCTTGAGATGAAGGGCATGGACAGGCACTTCATTGAACGGTTGAAGACTTCATTGATTGGTTGAAGACTCCTATGGAGGTTGCTCCACGGTCGTTGGAAACAAGAAAGGATGGACGCTGCCGATAAACATGAATGTGGGTGTCAAGCAGGGTGACCCC
Source organism: Hippichthys cyanospilos (assembly GCF_059441005.1). NCBI lineage: Eukaryota > Metazoa > Chordata > Actinopteri > Syngnathiformes > Syngnathidae > Hippichthys > Hippichthys cyanospilos. The sequence goes on from NC_142390.1 coordinate 9,721,538, forward strand.
CTGTCCCCCCTTCTTTTCAATGTTGCCATGGATCCGCTGCTGTACATGCTTGAGAATTTAAAAAAAGGCGTTGAGATGGACGGTAGGACATTGACTACATTGGCGTTTGCTGATGATTTAGTCATTGTCGGTATGACGGCCAGAAACATGCAGTGTAACCTGAGGTTGCTGGAGGTGTTCTGTAGGGACACGAGCACCGAATATACAAGCACCAAAAGGGAACCGTCAGTGTACGGCAATGAAGGAACATATAGACAAGAAAGTCAGGGCCTCTAAAAAGAAGGATCCAGTCAGAGTGTGTGAGGGTGATGACTCTTCACACCCAAAAAGCATTAATAAGGATGAGAAAGCTGTTTTATCGGTCAACAGTGGAAAGGTTGACCCTCCGAGTGGTAATGTCAAGGGGGACAAGGCGTTTGACCAAGCTCAATTAGGCCCCACGATGAAGGAAGGGTGCAAATTCTTGGAAAGCCAGCATGACAAAGTGACGGCGTTGCTGCCGAGCTCTGCATATTTATGCCTTTGCAGTGACTACTGAGAAGGAACGAGTTGGCTATCCAGACATTTCACAGCGATGCACACTAGAGTAAGATTACTCTTTGAATGCCGCAAATGCAGGAAGACCAGCGGCAACCACCATGTGATAGCTTGTCACTGTCCAAAGTGCAAAGGTGGAGATAGTGTGCTGCTAAGACAGGGAGGCATACAATGTGATGTCTGTGGAAGGGTATTTAAAAATATCCTAGGCATGACGCAGCACACAAGGCTGGCTCACCCCAAGGTGTGGAATGTAATGAAATCGTGGGCCGCAAAGCTAAGCGGGGGCTAGTAAACGGTCATCGCCTGAAATGAGACTTCTCAAAGCCAGAATGTTGGAGCTGAAGGGTGACAAAAGAAGAGCATCTAAGGTTGCAAGTTGCCTAGTGAACAAATTGGAAAAACAGGTGCGATAAAAGTGGAGACTGGTAAAAGATAAGATCCTGGAGACTGTGAATGTGGAGATGGATACGAGACTAGAGAAGGATAGTTGAGTGAGAGATGGAATCAGCCGCTGAGAATGTAGAGGATGGTCTGGCTGTGGAGGGCATATTGCACACATTGGAAGCTCTCTCATCCAAAAATGACTGCCAAGAATCTGCCATGCCTGCAGAAGAGGTCCTGCAGGGTTAAAATTACCCTTACGAGATGGAAGATTCGGAATAAATCACAGAGGAAAAGCTTCCGTCACTTCCAAAGAATGTATGAAAAGGATAAAGGGGCCCTGCTTGAGAGGATACTGAACGGGACAGTACTCGATGAATGTGCCATTAAAGACGAGGACATCTTCCGTTATTTTAAGGATAAATGGGAGGTGGGCACTGAGTACAGGGGCTTGGAGCCTTTGAAACGGTTGTCGGAGTAGTCAATGTCTTGCGTCGCGTGCCCATCCTCCAGTCGGAGGTGAGGAAGAACCTGACCGGAATGACAAAATATTCGGCTCCAGGGCCTGACAAAATTGTACGGTGAGGATGAGTAAAGCCTGTAAGCTGTCCATCAGGAAGAAGGGTTTTATAAAATGTGTCAATGGAAGTGCGGAGAATCTGTTGATCCTTGACAAGCTGATGGAACGATCTAGGAGAGATGGCTCACCACTGGGAGTGTGTTTTGTTGATTTCGCTAAGGCGTTTGACTCACTGGCACACGACCACATTTGGGAGGCTCTCAGTAAGAAGGGCATGGACAGGCACTCCATTGACCTGGTCGAGGATTCGTACAGGGGCTGCTCCACCGTAGTGGGTCATAAGGGGGGATGGACATTACCCATAATTATGAAAGTAAGGGTTAAGCAGAGAGACCCCTTGTCTCTTCTCCTTTTCAACGTGGCCATGGACCCGCTGATAAATATGCTGGAAAAACTTAACAAAGGGGTGGAGATGGAAGGAAGGACTCTTACAACAATGGCATTTGCCGATGAATTGGTCATCTTGAGCATGTCTGTCAGAAACATGCAATGTAATCTGAGGCTGTTGGAAATGTTCTGTAAGGACTCAGGCCTCAGAGTTCAGCCAGCGAAGTGCCATGGTTCTGGCTGAACAGAGGAACATTGAATGATTGCGATGCGTGGGAGATTGACAGCCTGAGCATTCATATGAGGGTCCACATTAACCCTATTAAGGGAATTGAAAAGCCCGATGCGAGATTGATGGTCACTAAGGGAATCATGAAGATTCACTGCACTTCCATTAAACCACTACAGGAAGTGACACTACGAAACGATTGTCTCTTACCCAGAATCAAGTTTGCTGCGGATTTTGGGAAGGTGCAACGTACGGGCCTGAGGAGCGTGGACGCGATTGTCAAGAAGACCATCAAAGAATGGCTGCATCTCCCCGCTGGTACGTGTAATGGACTGCTGTACTCAAGAAAATGCGATGGTGGACTCGGTATAACGGCTTTGGCTGACGCAATAGCGATGGCCAGAGTGAAAAGGTGCTGGAAGATGTTGTCATCGAATGTTACGGGTGGGTTCACTCAGGGGTCTTGCTCTCAGGTACCGGCCTGCTTTGTTTTTTTTTTATCCCCTGTGTTTCCTGGCATCTTTTTTTGTAGGTGTGCCCCAGCAGTGCAAGGACTGGTCGGCTCCAGGAAGGCCCATGATTGGCTGCTGCTGATTGGCAGGTCGCACACCTGCTATATATTGAGCTGAGATGGCAGACAACTCTCTCGTCCTCCTTCGCTCCCAACCAACCATGCACTTTTACTGATATTTTGTGGAAAACCGAGCAGTATGTGTGAACCGCCGTTTTTGTTGTGCATTTTTCTTTCCTCCTGTTTTTGGAGCGAGGGAGGTAAGCCTATTGTCTTTTGGTTGTTTTGTTAGGATAGTTTGGTTATTGCAAAGACAGATTGTTTTGTTGATTTGGCCTTGGTTCACCCTGAGTTAAGTGCTCCTATCTTTCAGTAACCCTTTTGTCTTATAAATAAATATATATTTTGTTGTCCAAACATCTGGTTTATCGGCTGGCTGCTTGGGAGTTGGGGAAGGCGGGGCCCATTACATATGTTGTGTCCTAGGCCCCGAGACTGGGACATAACACGAAGGATGAATGGACAAGGGAGTTGGCCAGAAACATATGCATGAGCAATGCTTGGAAAAAGATGTGGAGGGAAGCGGGAAGAGTTCAATCTGGACTGCCGCAAATTGATCCACACACACAGCTTCATTTACTGGGTGGATCACCTCCAGGACTTCCAGACTGGAGGTCTAAGACTAAAGAATCCCGGTGCTGCCTCAAAGTCCAGGGAAAGAGTGCGAACCTCTTCCTGAGCGATCGCATAAGCAAAAATTGGCTGATGGACCCTACCAGGAAGGGTTTCAGGCAGAGGAGTTTTATTACTGCTTTATCTCTCAGGTCCAATGTGCTCCCGACAAAAGAGTTCATGGCAAGGGTTTTGACGAAGGACGGAGTTATGTAAAGGCGGTGTGGCTTGACCCTTGAAACAGCCTCTCATATAATCAGGCAGTGTACTTTCACAAAGAAGGTTAGGATTGGACGTCACAACAAAATCTGTGACATCTTGGAAAAGGAAGCGAAATTGAAGGGTTGGTCAGCGGAAAGGGAATGCAGGTGTTGTCTTTTGGATGGTAGCCTGCCAGTACCGGACCTTGTCTTGACCAAGGACGACTCGCTTTTGGTGCTGGATGTGACAATCAGGTATGAGTACGACGATGGAGGAAAAATTGAGGAAATATAAACCTCTGGTGGAACACTTTCGGCGTGTAAGGGGCGCTGAAGTCGTAAAAGTGATTGGGTTCCCTATTGGGGCTATGGGATTTTGGCCTTTGTCTAATTTGGAGGCCCTGAAAGTCTTAGGCTTCCCCAGGAAGAGATGTCTACAGCTGGCGAAGTTGCTCAGCAGAAGAGCATTATTATATTCTATTGATATATGGTTCAAGCTCGCGTTCGATTACAAAAGTTGAGTTCACTATAAGATTAGTCCCACTGGCCTAATTTTATGTTCTACATGCCACGTTCTTTAAGTTCTGGTTTCCAAGGTTTTCCTATTATTAGTCTCCTATGGCAGGGCGAGATGGTCTGGGTTAAAAATGGTGTGCGGCACGGGGCCCACCAATTTTTGCCATAGTGCGGTCCCTCCAGGGGCTGGGAAATCTGAGGCTGGAAACCGGAGGTTTAAGGGTGGACTGAGTGGTGGTGGCACAGTCCATGATCAGTGGATGACTTGGCTTGTGGAGGCAATTGAGAGCGCACACAAAGAGATGAGTGTGAGGGGCATGGTCAACCCTGGTTGGAGCGAAGAACGTATGCCGGTGAAGAAGGATTTGAGGGATGAGTGTAGCCCCCCTCATTGTTTTTGCCACGAGACATGAGTGTGTGGGCAATCACTGCATGGATTGGTCTTACAATCTGGTGAGGTAATGTTTTCAAACGTCGGAGACACTACCATTGGGGGAGGTTCTGATCTGGTTCGGACACAAGGCATCAGCGGAAGTTCCAGTAGGTTCTAGCTCTCCCCTGATGACCATGGTTGGGGTCGGCGATCCCCAAACTCGGGCTAAGAGTGGCGATTTTGACGGTTATGCCTATGGCATCACACTACTTTGGAAAGGCTGGATGGGTTCAAGTCATCTCTGTTGGGGAGTAAGCCTCTGTCATGCTGGTCGGTAGTGTCTGTCATGTAGCGGCTACGTTGCCCTATATGCTCATTATAAGGCAGAGGGGTGCGGAGTCGTGAAGTGGCCTTGAAGGGGTTTGTGCGTGTAGCCGGGGGGCCTCCACCCCCTCTGGTGGCTTGTCTGCCGGAGGTGGGGTGTCTCCAAAGCAGCATTACAACAGCTTACTCTGCGTGGGGAAGCTATGGGTAGGTCAGGGCTGCCTCCATCTCCATTGTTGTCGTGGGGATGGACGCGTGACAATCAATCATTATTTGACCTGTGTAAGATAAGTTCATTATAAACTGGCTGTTGCACTGATGAAGCGGCATGTGCTCCCGCTGCTCCAGGAGCCGTGCCGGCTCCCTATTGTCTATGCATAGATATTGGGATGTGTAAGTTGTAAACAATGTTCAAAGGGTGAGTGGAGCCTGCCATTTGCTCAATAGCCATGTGATGCCACAGATTGAATCATGAGACCCACCACGACTCAGCAACAACTTTTCAATAAAAGACTGCAGCCCGAGAGCTCGGAGAGAAAGACTTTGCAACGAGGCTGACACACGGTCACGCTCCCCTTCGACCTCTCCCCACTGCAGTGGTAAAACTAAATCCCTGAGTCCTGAGTTAATATTTACACCTCTCCTTGGGTCATTTGTGGGGTATCGAGCCCACTTCAAACGCAAAAACCTGGCTATACCGCTAGTGGAACCTGGCTGAGCTGCCTGTCTAGGGAGTTGACGGTGGTGACTTTCTAGGGTTTTCCATGATTGCTAATGGATACCATCCTAGTCGTGGGTGACGGCGGTAGTTCATAGCTAGAACCGCCACACGATCCGCTTCTTGACGGCCAAGTGATTAAATTAATCATCCGGGAGAGATAATATCTGATTAAAGTCCCAGGAAAAATGGTCCTTCACGGGCAAGATGGGAACGTGATGGATGATTATACTGAAAGTAGCCAAAACCCTCGGCCTGGAAAGACCATGCGCCCAAGTGATGTAGGGGCGGAGGCAGATAAGTAGGACTGAGGGTGCTGAACATACTCTACTTATCAAGCCCCTCCCATGCCCTCAGTGGTAGATCTAGGAACGAGCACCAATGATAAGAGATGTGAGGAAAAGGCGTTTACTGGTGCCACAGCCTGCTGAACTTGGTGTGATGGTGGAAGTGGAAAATCATTAAAAAAAAGGCTGCCTACCATTTTTGCAAGATGTGTAGTGATTAAATTAAAGGTGAGGTTCATGCTCCCCAGTCCAGCGCTTTGCTGCCCAATCTGTGGTGGCATATTTGGAAAAATAGATAAATTTAATGGACACTTCATTGTCAAACATTCTGAGTATAAGCCCTCCCCACAAGAGCATTTCTGTGCAGGGGCAGATAAAAAGATGGAGGATACTATAGGAGGTGGCATGCCAGGTTGGAGTCGTGCTCGCATGTCCAGGGGCAGTGCAATGAAACGCACGTCAGGGGACTCGCGGGCCGGAGGCCGCCCAGCATCGTTGATGGCACTTTGCCATTTAATTGGTAGGCGACCAGGGGCTAAATTGGCACTTTGTCATTTTATTGGTGGGCTACCAGGGACGTGCGTCGCCTCGTCGCAAGGTGCCCTGATGGGCGTCACAGCTCGAGACCTGTGCGCAAAGGTGAATCTTGAGGCGCTCTGGGCCAATACCGACACCCTCCGACCCAGCCAGCCAACGCCGGTGCCGGCCGGGGGCAGACGGAAGGCCCGGAGGAGCTGCAAGGGGGGCGAGCTAGGGCGGTGGGTCGGGGAACTCGCGGGCCAGGTTAGGGTTACAGTAAGGGTGGGGTTAGATGTTAGGGTTAGTGGTTAAGGTTAGGATTATTTATAGACTTAGTTTTTGATGGGGAAATTACAAATATGTGCAGGTACATGAGATCAACCTTTAAAGGATGGCTACACAACGTCTTTACATAATATACTTTTATTACAATGGGTAAAGGATTAGGGTTAGGTTTATCGATGGGTTAGGGTTGGGGTTAGGTTTGTGCCCTCCCCCTCTCCGCATAGGGTACATGGTCCCCACTCTTGAATTGAAAGGGAAATGTACGGTCATTCCCACCACGACTCCAACCACATCTGGTTCCCGCCCTTTATTTGTGGGCTAGCGATTTTGCCCATAGTGCGCTACTGTCCAACCATCTTCCATCTTTGTCATTTTTCTTCCTGTTGTAATTGATTCTGATTTATAATCACTGAAAATTCATTTGTTTTAAATAATAATCAGGAGTCAATTTAGTAAATTAAAGAATCACTAACTATTTATTGGAACTAGGTCTGTTATTTTAATAATTATTAAGAATGCGCTTTAATTCGGTCAATAAGGATCACCTTCGTTCTCTAATTGATAAACTATTACTACAATCTTTAAAAATATACATTATAAAAATATACATCTCTACAAAATAGAATTAACAAAACATAACATAATAACAAGTATATCAATCCTCTACCAAAGGAATTATGAAGCGTGAATGAGTGTGCCTTGGCAAGGTTTCGGCTATCAATATGGCACACTGCAAAACTTAAACTGTGATGCTGTCTCTTCAACAGCTCAACTCCAACCTAGGGTTAGGATCATGGGTCTGAACCCTCCTCCTCTCAGGATAGGGGATTGAGTTCCCTCCCCGATAACGGAAGGTGGGTACACGGTCCTTCCATCCATGGTCCTTACCCGCATCCTGGTCTTTCCTTTGGTTGGCCACGGCGTCCATAGCGGACTTCTGTCCAACCCACATCCATTTATGTTTTAGTTTGATTTTATTGTTCTTATTATTTCTGTATATATATGATATCTGTTAATATGTATAATATAAGTTCTAGTTTATTAAATATCACTAATAGGAGTACCCTTTGTTATGTTTTTCAGTAATGCAGTGTTGCCTTTGATATATATTTAATGACATAATAAAAGTTGAAATATGTATTTCATTTTTTTATTATTTTTTATGGTTTTTTAATAAACATTTTTTTATTTGTATTTTTTTAATGTGACTACTCAAATTATATCTAACTAGAGATTATAAAATGTGTGTGCTAAGAAGACGTTTCGGCTCCCAAAGAGCTGTCCTCAGGTTAATGGCACACTAACAACAATAACTAAACTAACTATCCTTTCTTTGGGCTGTTGCTCCCTCTGTGTCTTCCTCCCTACTGTTGGGTTCTTGCTTGTGCGCCTCTATTTTTAGAGGGCAGCTCTTGCAAATGCACACCTCCAATTGGATCACACTTTCTTTTACTTAATTTGATGTCCTTCTCTTTTCTTCTTTTTCCATGTTTATTCCAATTGGTAAGGTTATTTATGTTATGTATAGTATTGGTAATCTTGTATTGTTTATCACTATCTTATCTTCTTTGTGCGACAATTGACTCTGATTATAATCAAATGATTTTCCTTGAATCCTAACTTAAATATTATAGTCTTGGAATATGTTTGTGTTGTTAAATTAAATGTGTTGATAAATATATAATAACGCAAAGAGGTTCAATGCATGCAGGGCGGGTAGGCCATGCTGTGGCAAAAGTTGGTTGGCACAGCGTCCTTGACAAGCCGTTTCCTCTGCCTCCTTTCGTGCATTGTGACTGTTGCTCCTACTCGACCACCTTGCTGTTCAAGTAGCCCGTCTTGCAGTCCACAACCCAACACTTCTTCCCCATGCTGCACTAAGAGTTTTTAGATTGAAATGTAACAAAATAAAACACATAAAATCCTACGTTTGTTTGTAAGGACACAGACATATCTAAATTACTAAATGTTTTGCCCAAAAATGGAACAGTTGGCCTAAATTACCTCATTATTTGAATGCACAGTTACCCTGTTGTGTATATACAAAATCCAAAATGGCTGCCGACACAAAACAAAGAGCTGCTTAAGCCTAAATTTCTTGTAAATAGTCGCATAAAAGACAATTATTTTTGGATGGAGACAGAAAAGTCCAAATTACTAGCTTTTTTCAAAAATAAAAGATTCTTAAGTTGCAATTTTTTGGAAAATATGTGTAAATGCTGCAATTTCAATACATTCAAATGTAAAACAGTGTAGATTATTGGTTGAAAGGGAAAAATATTGGCGGTTATCAATCATTTCACATATATAATTCAGCTTAAAGTTACACTAATTTGCCATTCTTAGGTCAAGATTTTCATAATGCATGCATGGCACTATTTAAGATAGTAATTACCTTGAATCTTTGCACTAAAACGTCCTGTTAGTACAGGAATTCGGCATGAGAAGCGTGTGTAAAAAAAAAAAAAATACACATCTGAGAAGAAAAAGGGAAACGTTCACATCCATGTAGATCATCCACCGACCTCGAACATAGAAAATCATGAATGTCATCATTGCACCACGAGGTTGCTATGAATTGGAGGAACATTTAGGTATATATTCGTATATGTGTGACGGGCCACTCGCGCAGGTGGCAGTTTGCAGCTTGCAGCTTCACACCGCTGTCGCTTCAATACACCACTGACACTCAGGTGGATTTTGGATGTTTCTCTTTATTACTGTACCCCAGTGTGGCAACCGGTACTGGGGAGACGATGTTTGAACAAGCAGTACGCTCTCCTCGCAGCACTAACTCTATTTTCTTTTTAACGGTGATCGTATAGATTTTATTTATAAGTTTGTAAGACAAAATAGAAAAAGAACCATCTAATTAACGGAGCGTCCTTAAACGCATCACACGTTGCAGCGCACAACTACAGCGCACACACAGACACTTTAATGAGTTCACGGCAACACGACTAACAAAGTATAGTGAAAAACAGCACGAAAAGTAAAATAAAACAAAGTCGACAACATTACCTGTTACACAGTGTGGAAACCGGTACTGGTGAGACAATGTTTCAAAAACCGGTACGGAAACGACATTTGTGAACCACTCCAATATGGAGAGCGAAAAAACTTCACACGACAAAATACTGCTTTTATAACCGACATAAAATACACTTGAAAGTACATTACAGCTAAGAACACACTTCACGTTAGCATATATACCACAATTTGAAATAATAAGACATTTCACATTCATCCATACCATTATGCGACTCACCAGTACGCTCTCCGCACAGCACTAACTGCATGCTGCCGGCCGCTACAGGTGCAGCACTGTGCCGTTAGGTCACTTCCGCAATAATTTAAGAACGCATATAACATCCCGTTACATAAATAAACTATTTTATTGTTACTATAATTATTATTTTAATATTTTCAAAATAAATCTTTTAAGTACAGTACAATTAATCAGCTCATAAATAAATCCTGTGACGGACACTAACAACATGCCTACTGGGTGACGGACCAAAGTGGAGATTTGCCAAAGCCTCCGGTTTTGTGTGACCATCTTCAACGGAGATTTGCATCATCGCGCTACTCTTTTTCCCGCCAAAGACGCAGATGCGAGAACGTCAGAGGCGGAAGTTCTTTGATTGGACAGAATTTGTGACATTACTGCCGTCTAGCGGCTTGGCATGTGTGTACATGAACTTGAACCGCACTATGCGGTTCATGAAGATGTGACTTTAAACAAGACGAGTGGGAGTCTGTAGACATGGCCTCAAACTTTCCATCGATATATACATATAGATGATTACATCTTAAAATAGCGCCACCAATGCAGGCTTTATATAAGCATGAATTTGCTGTATTAAGCAAACAGATGCTCATGGTTCATTTCAATATAATACTTAATATGTATATACTAAGAGCATTGATCTCTCCATCTGGTGCAATTTTGGGATTGCGCTGCTTGCATTTGCACTCATATAGGCAAGGGGCACCATGCGGCCCCTCAGTAAAATGATGATCATCAGCATTTGCTGGTTGCCCAGAAGAGTTCACCAAAGCACAGTTCAACACCTTTTGACATTGTTGTTTAACATCTAAAAATATTTACTAGGCCAACCGCAAAATCTTCAACTTTTGTATTAGACCAGAAGTAATAAGAGTAAGTCATAAGCAACTACCCTGTATTGATACTCAAACTGCCCAACAAATGAAATGAAACAGCTGCCATGACATCCATTTATTGTCGCCCAAAAACAAACAAAAACAAAACAAAAAAAAAAACTACTCAAGGGCCACTTGAGTACATTCCCCATTGTGCATAGTAAGGAAGAGTGGGAGGCCACTGGAAGGGATTCGGGGGGATCCTTAAAGGTGTTGGCCCACACCTGCAGTGGGATTTTCATGGTCTGCCCTCGAGCTTGCACAACCTCGATGTGGTTTTCCTCCACATCCCACCCAAAAACAGTGACCTTTTTGGCACATATGTGGATCTGTTGAGTGGAAAGATGAAATCATGGGATTTAAGACTATTTATATTGAACTAAAATCACACATACACCCTACACCCTTTTGAATAATAGACACATAACCATTTATTTACTCACATTAATCTCTATTTACTCACATTAATCTCTGTATACTGGGTCGTGTTGAGAGTCATGCCAAACTCATTGACCTTCGCATTCAAATGAGTGAACTCATAAGAGTCACCCACTCGAATTTCATGGAAAATGGCCTCCCTCCACAAAGAAATCCTGATAACCATCCTGCAACAGTTTAAAGTTGCACATTTGTTCAGTATGTACAGTATTTGTGAATAACAACAACAGGAAATATAGAACGCAAGTACTTACCTTTTTGATGGTGATATGGCGCATGGGCACCGGCCGGTCCCCTCTGAATCTCAACATCTGGATTGGACGGATCTTAAATGGACCAAATAAACACAGAAATAATGTTAAGTGTAAGCGCACTGAAGTACTGACCCAAGAAACAGCAGAAAAATTCGAGCAAACAATATTAAAGCATGCACGCAGGACATGAGCCACTGACAACTCGTAAAAATAATTATGCAGGGTTACGCGACTGAGAAATGTTATGTTGTGATGGATGGAAGGAGTGACAAAGGAGCTCGAGGCCTAAAAGGAACAATGTGAAAGGGTACAGCCAGATGGAATAACACAAACGAACAACAATGTGAAAGCAATCCTACGCAAGTACGGTTCCAGATGACGAGGACTACGCTACAGGGAACCAGAACTACTTGCATTAGCATAAGCATGGCTAAAGCAAGGTACCGAAACACATGGGCAATGGAGAGAAAAGAAGAAAAAAATACAATATTGCAGTGACATTTCCTCTCTTGCCAGGGCCAGGGCATAAGAACCAGACTAATGATAATGGCGAACAGGTGTGCGCTGGTGACTCCTCCCATCCACCAGTCCAGTAACCGCAAATGGGAAAGCTGCCCCCCAGAAAAAAGAAAGAAACATTGGATCATAACATAATAGCTGGGATTACATGGAAGTGAGCATGTGTGCATAGAATGTGTGTATGTAAAGAACGTGAAGCTGAAAGACGGAAATAATACTTGAGTGTCCTTGAAATAAACAGTGCATTGCAATTTTTTTTTCCAAATGCATTTGTCCTTTTGAGAAAACTTGTGAATAAAGCAAAAGTAGAGTCCAATGTAGTCAAAGTTTACAGACTATTCACACTTAAAACAATCATTTAATATCAACTAACAGTACTGTAGAGCTGTACTTTATCTCATCCGCCAGTAAGTCCTAGTTTTACTGACTGCATCACAAAGACAAATGATCGCACCAGGTGTTGACCTCCCTGGTCTGCTCCGCAGAAAGTTGCTACTCTGAATTTTTCTTGCCAATCAACCTACTTGAAACTACATTCCTTCAATATATATATATATATATATATATATATATATATATATATATATATGAGGGTATATATAGTACAGCTTTGGGTTTTTTTTCATCCACGTGACCTCTGAGGCTCCCTGTGATTTACAAACGTCTGGACAGAGTCCTGTTTGTGACTGTATGTACATAGGCATGTGTGCTAATGCGTATGTGTACACACATAACTCAGTAAACTTACATCAGCTATTTGACCATCAACTGTCACCATCCCCTCAGGAAGCTGATTAATCACTTCCTGAGGGGATGACTAAAGTGATGGGGGGAAAACCAGCAGCCTTGCTTGCGCTTGTAACTCGGGGGGTTGATTTGGGGGCCCTGATAAATTGTTGTGGCTCTTTTTGTGAGCAGCACAGTGGGGTCGTTACCCGTACCACAATTAGCAAAAACATAACTATTGCCCTCTGTGACCTTTTTCGCGTCGAAAAGCACCATTTTATAATTTTTTTGACCGTCACAGAGGGCAATAGTTGTGTTTTTGTTGTGATGCTGCCCCTCCATCTTGACTGTGCCATTTGATGACACGCTCCATCCACTGGCTGTGGTTTGGGGTCTTATGGCGACAACTTTCGCAATTATCATTGGTGTAGCCATTCTGAAAGAGAAAGGAAAAAACAATTAAGGCCATGTTTTTTGTTGCTGTTGTTGTTAAATAAGTAAATGTAAATGTTTAGAGCAGGGGTCAACAATGTGGTACTCGTGGGCACTGGGTAGCCCCCAAGTATCACATGAAAAGCCCCTGAGTAACACATTAGTAACCTGCAGACCTGTTCTGCAAATAGCTTACAAGTGATAGAACATTGTGATTTTTAAGGGATTTTACGAACAATTATGCATGAATAACATATACATGACATATTACACTTAAATTACATGTCTACAGCTGGTTCTTAATAGTAGTGAGAAATCACAAACATGTGATCATGATTCGCATAAGCTGGTAGCCCTTCCTATTACTCAGTACCAAAGAAGTAGCTCTCGGTTTCAAATACGGTGGTGTCCCCTGGTTTATAGTGTTGCCGAAACGGTATAAGTAGTACCAAACCTAGTATACGCACAACCTCATTAAAAATTTTACATGACACACACCCTCCACTCAAGTGAATGGCTAAGGGGAAGACCACAAAGCACCCAATTAAAACTGATATTATTTTTCCTTTTCTAACATAAGCTTAATGCTGTGATAAAATAGTTGTTTTATTTAAATTAGAATAATTGTATTAACTGCAATTAAAGATAGTATATGTACAATAAAAAACACAATAATGTAATAATTATTGTATTTGTAATGAAATAAAATGTCATGAGTCAGTAGATGAAGTTGAGAGCAATTATTTTTAAGCTCCACCAGGTGTCAATGCTGATCAAAAAAGCTAGAGGTCAGTTAAGCTAACATTGAGCCGTACGTGGCAAATGTGTGCACAAGTAGCCTTAACCTGCCAGTCACGTGCATTGTGAGTGAAGAAACGCTAAGAACATTGAACCGACATGTCCTTGGGGCACTTACAAAATAGTCCCCAACATATTCCAGCACTCAGGACCAATTTATTGTGACCGGTGGCGACAACATGTGTATGTAATTGATGAACATTCTCCACTCGACTGAATAGTTAAGGGAATATCCACAATGCACCTATTTAAACGAGAATTTCTTCCTTCTCTAAAGTCAGTTTAAAACTGTAATAAAATTGTGTTATAATAATATTAGAATGCATTTATTGACTACAATTAAAGATTCTACCTGTACAATTACAACGCAAGAACGTAATAATGAATGTAACGAAAATAAAGAGTCGTTTGAGTCAGTAGGTGAAGTTGAGAACAGTTAATTTTAAGGTGTCAGTGCTGAGCGACAGTCACCAAGCTAGCTTAAAGCCGCACACGGCAAATATGTGCGCTAGCAGAAGCGTCCACCTGCCACTCATGTGCTTTGTGAGCAAAGACACACTAGGGAATTTCAATGGACACTTTCTTAGGGAAGATACAAAATCGAATTTTCCAACATATTACTCCACCCAGGCGTCCAGGACTGAAATATTGTGAAAAGCAGGGTAAATAATTCTGAGGTAAACTTGAGGTCTAACACCCCCCCCCCCCCCCCCCCTCCCCAAATAAAATTATGAAGTAGTAAATATACTACATAAAATAAATAGGCATGTCCAATTATTTGTTTACAGTTTATAGTTTTCCACAATGCACATGTTGCAAGAGGACATTGTTTCTCCACCTGCTAGACAAGATTTTTTTCTCTCAAGCCTGCCAACCGAGACCCCCCCCACGGACACCCACCGAATTTTAACGGCTTTTACAGAACATAAAGCAACGTTACGGAAAATAAAGCTAACACTACACATTTTGAAGTGAATAACCATGCTTTATATTTCATGTATTTTTTGTAGCCCTTTAATACATTTTGAGTCGACCAGTTGCCTAAATGTAATTCACAGTATTAAAGCTGTGTCAATTTCACAGAGGTATATTGACTAAGGAAACCTGAAACACACTTAACAACGCGAACATCAAGCACTTATGTGCCCCTTGATGTTCTGGTTAGGCGTATTAAATAGTAATAAATATGAGGTCAGAATCATCCAGTCCCATCACATTCTCCACACTAATAAATGGCTAAGGGGATGACCACAAAGCACCTATTCAATCAATGAAAATGTCTACTTTTTCTAAAGTTAAGTTTAATTTAATATTAAATAGACTACTTTTACATTAGGTATTAAAATAGAGGTATTCATTGCATTTAAACATTATTATGTATTA
Organism: Hippichthys cyanospilos; assembly: GCF_059441005.1. Taxonomy (NCBI): domain Eukaryota; kingdom Metazoa; phylum Chordata; class Actinopteri; order Syngnathiformes; family Syngnathidae; genus Hippichthys; species Hippichthys cyanospilos. The sequence goes on from NC_142390.1 coordinate 9,736,714, forward strand.
TAAAATAAAAACGTAAGTGTTATTGTATTCGTGACAAAATAAAATGTCTTATCTGTCAGTAGATTAAGTTGAGAGCAATGATGTTTTAGATCCATCGGGTGTCAGCGCTGAGCAACAAAAAGCAACAAGTCTGTAGCCAAACTAGCTTAAAACAGCACATTGTCATGGAGGTGCGCGGCGGGTGTGAAGGCCGCCGTGGTTGCGGAGGAGGAGGACCCAAAAGCAGGGGAGCGTCGGGACAGGGGGTTGATGAAATCCATATTTATTAACTCAACGTACGGGAACAAAAGCGGGAAAAACAGGACGGCAAAAAACTCGAACTAAGGACGCAGGCAGGCTGGCAAAACAGAAAGCAAACACCACGGGCAGGCTGGCAGGAAAACACGGAGCCGAGACGGGACTACAAGGCGACAATATGATAGAGACAATATGACAGTATGACAATGACAATGATCCGACAAGAGCTGTAACAGATACTAGGTTTAAATACATTCACAAACTAATCAGACTAACGCACAGCAGCTGGACAGGGAACAATAGGCTAAGGGAGTGGATTGGAGGACACACGAGGGGCAGGTAACAAGGACAGGTGGACTAAATCAAAACTAACGCATGGAGACGCGACAGGAGCAGAAACAGGAACTATATATGTAAACAGAAAGGAACAGGACCCCTCAAAATAAACCCACAACCCAAAATCCAACAAACCATGACACACATGGGAAATCTGTGAGCTAGCAGAAGTTTCCATCTGCCAATCAAGTGCATTGTGAGCGAAGGCACGCTAAGAACACTTCCAAAATAAAAGTCAGTAACATATTCTAGTACTTAGAACTGATTTATTGTGACGAGTGGCGACAAAAACAGTGTATGATATTGATTCGACTTTACCCCCCCTCCACACACACACACACACACACACACACGCACACGCACACGCACACACACACACACACACACACACACACACACACACGACCACCCAACCTAAAGCTGTTGTGAAAAAAAAGACGCAGACGACGAAAGATTTAAAATGTGAAAACTATAGGTTAGGAGAGCATTAAATAAATAGGCATTTCAAATGATTTATTGACTATTTCTAGTTTTCACCATATCCTCTGGCTGAGTTATTTTTCCCACGGCCATAGTCAAGAGCCCACACCCCCACCCCCCCACCCCCACCTCCCCATGGTTCCCACCGAATTCGAACGGCTTTTACAGAACATAAACCAATGTTACGGAAATTAAAGCTAACACTACACACACCTTGAAGTGTATAACTATTCTTTCTACATATTATTATATTCGAAATATTTTCGAATTTTGTGTCACTTTAATACATTTTAAGTCAGCCAGTCGCCAAATATAATTAGCAGTATTAAAGGCATCTATTTCACAGCGGTACATTTACGAGGAAAAACAGAAAAAATTCTGAACAATATTTGGGGGAAATGTAACATTCAATTTGAATTTAAGAGTGAATAGCCAAGTTGCCTACCTTGCTCTCTCGTAGTCTGTGAGAAGTGAGCTTTTTTTCAAGCAGTTCCGCCCTTTGAGGCGGATAGCTGCAAATTAACTTTGAAGTTGGTCTCAACTCATCTTGAAAAAAGTAGAAAAAAGTTAAATTGGTAACGGCCTCATAACTGTGGTGACAGCTCTGCATCCCAACCCCTTGCCTTCAGTGACCACAGATTAATTACTACTTAATAAACCTATATTAATAACATCAAGGGGCACACAAGGGGCTTGAGAATCCACACCTATACAGTAGATCACCCTTAACGTTTCATCAAACGTTTTGTTGGAATTTTATTTCTAAATCAACATAAACTCAAGTTAGTAATCTGACTCCAATTTGTGACCTTACCCAACTGCCACTCATCCAGCAATTTGCGCGCTCGTTCTGCAATAGAAAGGTATCAGGAAACCGGCATTTTCACACACGAGTGGATTTATTCCTAACACACAGATCTAATACAAGCACCTGGGTCTCGGGTCCCTCTCAATACAGCCCTGTACGCCTCTGTTGCCACCATCAGACGTAATCTCATCCGAGTTGCCCAGCAATGAGTTATACTACACAATATGCAAATGGAACAGCAACAAAGGCATCCTGGCATTATTTTATTGGCTATGTGTATACTGCAGTTTGCTCTCATTGGTCTTTCTTCCCCTGCAGAATCACTTGCTGGATCCTCCTGTTCGTAGTTTTCCTCACAGTTGTTTTCCACCAGGTGCCTCTGGGTCATCTCGTCCCCGCGACTAGCACCGTTTGATATCCCGGACTCCCGGAGGGCCACAGCTGTCTCCGCCTCCTGGGGGTCCTTCTGAGGGATCATCCTGTACTGGCCACCCGGAGGGAGTGGCCCCGACGTGCGTTCGATTGTCTTAACAGTTAATGATCTGATACATGGAATACAGCAACATCCGCATAACACCATAATAGCAGCAAACACAGCGATAGAAATCAGTACTGATGCAATCAAGCTTTTGTATTTGCCAAAGATGTTTAACCAGTCAGAGTACCAACTGGTGTCCACACCTGAGTGCTCCTTCATTTTGTTACTTAGCGTGTGCAGACCCTCCAATGCCTTAGTAAGGCGACCGTCAGGAGACATATTGTTGGGAATCAGAGTACAGCACTCATCCTCAAATATACCACACACTCCTCCTTTTTCAGCTAACACCATATCTAAAACCATTCTATTTTGGAATGCCATAAGAGACGTGGCTGCCAATTACTCATGCACTGCCTCGAGTGCCGTGGTGGTGAAGTTCGCCAATCGTTGGACATTGTAGTGGACATAATTAATCCGGTCCACATTTTTGTTTACTGTAATGAACAGGAAAAGACTCTCCAATCCTGCCACCACTTGATCCACTAATTTGTATCGATCAGGGACCCCTCTCGGAACTCCAATTGGATCTATGTACGTGGGGTCTCCTTCCTTCAACCATTCTTGCATGTCCCTTTTCTTCCTCACAAGGAAGGGGATTCTTTCCCACCGTCCAACGCCTTCCCAATTTATTCTGGCCATGTTTAATGCTGTCACACTAATTGGCATGATCAGCGTGATTAGGGCGCACTTACCTGAGGCATTGGTGGGAAGCCTATCGTACAACACTTTCGCTCCACACCACAGCCAAACATCAGCACGAGCGAGAGGGATTCCGAGCCTTTTGCTCCTGGTGGAATGTTGTGTCGGGGAATGCCATCTGTTCCTTTTGGAGGTGCCGACTTGTCTGTGTTTCTCCCGGGCCAAGACTATATCTGCTTTATACTGACATTACGTCATCTCAATCTATATTAGTATAACACAGTTCCATGTACACACTATTTTATTGATATATTGAATTTGAAAAATATGAATTTCCTTCAGTTTGCATTACGCTCTCTCGCTTCAGGGGTGGGACTACTTGTTTTACATTAAGTGTGTTTCAGATAGTCAAAAGTGTGAGCGTCAGTGAATGCCTCGCCACTTTATGTTTAATGCTATCCAAGAATTTGCGTTTACTTTTCTTCGCGACGCGGTTTGAGTTCATTTGACCATAAATAACCGATGTTAAGTAGCATTCGTGTTTCACCCAGTTTATGATTGTGTGTATATGCCAAAAGACAACATTTAATCGTGTCAAATGGAATACATTTCAATGTCCTTTAACGGGGGCACTCAGAATTGAATCATCTGGAGACATAACTTTTTTCCGTTTTAGTAATATTCCTGTGTTTGAACAAGGATGAACTTAGAAGATATTTAGTCTGCCTGCTTTTTTTTAAAATTGAAAATAATGCTGTAGCAACCTCAGCTAACACTATCACGCGGGTGCGATGCAGGGAGGTAGGCTGGCGTGGTTGCGGAGGTGGGTGAGGACCCAAATGCAGGGAGACATCGGGACAAGGAATGGATGAAGCGATCAATGTTTATTACAACAAAGGGTTGGCAGGAACAAAAGCAGGGAAAAACAAGATGGCAAAAAACTCCAACGAAAGGCGCAGGAAAAATAGAAAACAAACACGAACGGGCAGGTGTGACGGGCAACCCGGGACTAGACGGGACTGACAGACGACGGGTAAGACACGACTATGATACGACAAAGATCCGACACGGGCTGTAACAAAAACTCGGCTGAAATACACACAAACTAATAAGACAGATGCGCGACAGCTGTAAAGGGAGCAACAGGCCGGGGAAGCGGATTGATGGACACGCGAGGAGCAGGTAACACGGACAGGTGGACCAAAACAAAACTAACGCAGGGAGACACGAGAGGAGTAGAAGCGGGAACTATATAAACAGGAAATAACAGAACCCCTCAAAATGAACCCACAACCCAAAATCCAACAAACCATGACAAACACGAGCTGTGTTTAGCTGCAAAAGGCATTGATGCCTACGTCTTACTCCTCTATCTCGTCCCTCTACGGTAATTCTTGTAAGTAAGAATGTGGCCAATATAAAAATGCACACCTGTGCACATAACACAGAAGTGCTGCATCAGAATCTATTACAGTGTTTTAGGAGGTGTCATAAAGTGGAAAGATAGAATTCCATCACACAAACTGCGCTAAAATGTCTTAATAAGTAAATAAAGATGTAATAGTTGAATAGATAAGAAATTTAAATAAATAAGTGTATAAACAAGAAGAATTTTGGTCCTATAGCAGCAAAAGTGTTTCCACTGGATGACATTTTTTTATTTATTTTTAACTAAGAGGCATTTGAGTATGCTGGCAGCTTAAACCCTTAATCAAAGTAGGGCTGAATGACGCTGAACAGGATGTTTGATATAAAGGCTGAAAAATAATCGCTGAGAAGGTTTGATGGAAGCTGGTTGGCAGAACAGGCTTAAAACAGTGGCAGATGGTGTGCAATGTCTTGTTTTCTGTAGTTTCAATGAGTTTCCTGTTGAATGACTATACATTTAAATTTTAGGCACTTTACACCTAAAATATAAGTGCTGCATTATAGTCCATTACAAAGTTTTAGTAGAGGGAGTATCATGCAGTGGAAAGACAGAATTTCATCTCATAATGACTGTTTTAGGATTTCTTAATAAAGACGTAATCATGAAATAGTGAAAAGGTCAGTGAACAGGTGCACAAAGACTTAAGTTAAAAAAAAAAAAATGAATAGAAATAAATATCTAAGATCAAACAAGATTGTCAAAAATTAAAAGTGCAAACCATTGAAAAAGGAGACACCAACAAATACAAATTGTTTAGTGATGTGATGCACTACTTGTAGCTACATGTGTCAGAGTGAGGGATTTATGTTCTAGAATATTAACATGTTACAATAAACATTGTATCAACGGCAATGGTGAGATTTTAGAGCAGATTTGTTATCATTCCATAATTTGCAAGCGCTGCGATTTGCTGGCAAACAGTTGAGCGTGTCCACCACCCACTGCCTGAAGACAGCTAAGTGCCGACAGATAATGGATGAATGGGATGGATAGATTTTGCTAGGGTAAACGTTGACACAAGCAATAAAAAAATTGAGGTAGACGTGCCTCACAGAATGCTTGTTTGATCTCAGATTTAACAGAAATTCATGAGTATGGTACATACAAATGTATGTAAACAAAGAAATACATGAGTGAATAGGTATTTCATATGGCAACCTTTGTAGAGCACAAGGATAATGGCAAAAATGTATCTATGGATACAGATCATGTAGATTGGATTAGGTGACTAGGACTGTTCTTTTCAGTGCACGAACAACAGCGTAAGAATAGAAAAAGAAATTGCATCCCAAGGATAGGATAGTGTCATGGACCTTGTAAACTCGTCAGGAAGTCGCATGATGAAAACATGAAGAGGGTGGTGAGGACGAAAGCTGTAAAAGATAATGCTGATTTGAAAACACCGGTTAATGGCAACTTGGCTACTCTAATTGGCTACTTACAAAGTAATCAGCAGAAGTGGTGCTTGGTTGTCTGTGGTCTTCGTCTTGTGGCACCTGATTTCTTTTTCTTCTTCATTTTTACTTTATATTTTTTTGTCTTTTGGGGGGGAAAGGATAACACAGGACCAGACTTACATGATGCTGACATCATCATCTTTTCATTTTCTACAATACAGTAAATTAGTAAATCACATTCATGCCCAATCAAGTACAGTGACATGAATACACTCACATATTTGTTACTGTGATTCTGCTCTGAACCACTCTTGCTCCTGAACAAAGAGCCTTTTAAAAATAGAAAAGAAATATATTTACAACATTTATTGACTTCAGGACGAAAGATTAGTTCAATGATGAGCTGCTTACCTTGAAGAGAGGATAAAGCTGACTTGGTTTGTTCCAGATGAAGACAGGTCCTTGACCAAGCAATACAATTACTCATCAAAATCTTCTATTTGGTGGCAAGCTTGCAGCTGTTCTTTGGATGAATGCGACATGTGGAGCCGCAGGCAACAGGTGGACAACATCGCTCTAAAAAAAATAAATAGATGGGACAAAAATTACTTTTACTGCCTTTACAAAAGAAGATAGGTTTACTGATGAGCTACTTACCTTTTCCTACTAATAAAAAAAAAAAGTGGCCTGAAGAGAGCAGAAAACAGACCTGGTTTAATCCAGAAGGAAGCAGCCACTGGACAAGTCTGATGACGTGCCATCAACCACTTGCACACGGTGGTGATGTTCCAGTTGTTCTTTGGATGAATGCAACATGTGGAGCCACAGGCAACAAGTGATAAACATTGGTCTACAAAAACAGAACAAAATACATGAAGAAGGTGACAACAAAAGCCGATAAAGATCTGCACAATTTTTGTTTTAATTGACATAAATTACAGGTCTAAAAGAAAGAAACAAATTAAGAAGAGTGATGGCAAACGCTGCAAAAGATAGGCAAACCTACAGTTGATTTTAAGTCTTTTAGTGCCAAGCGTTCTTGGAAAAGGAAACCTCAAGGGGGCCAGTCTATTTAGCATTTTCACTCATCTTTCAATGCCAACAAAATAATGGATACTATGCCTATAAAAACATTGGGATGACATAAGATTATGTAACTCACGTACAATCCATCCATAGACACATACCTATGCTCTCTCCATTTCTCCAAAATGATAGACCTGCTTTAAGTAGAGAGTAAATTATAACATGTACAGTAGACAAAAAAATCTATTATAGTGACCTACTTACCTTGTCTGTTTTCTGCTCTCACCTCATGCTGATGATTGTGACTGTCAAAATGGTGAACAAACCAAAAGGTGATAATCCCACTAAACCCTCCCATCAACTTGACCCTCCGTCCTCAAAGATCTCTATACTTACTCGATTGTGTTTTATCTCTCATCTCCTCACCTTCCACTCACCTCACACACATGCTAAATCCATTTTTGACCGCAGATCCCTCCCATCGACTTGACCCATTTTTTTTGTTACTTTGTCTCGAAATTTGACTCTCACCTCACCTCCTACTCACCTCGCACACACGCAAGACCATCCTCACCCCGGATTTCATCCCATCACGTTGACCTTAGGGCGCCATAACACGACAGGGACAACACTTAATGTGCAACTTGTACATGACTCACCTTTCAGTGTGTAAAACACAGAAGACAGGATTGTGATAGCTGTAGTATGTTCGCAGGACACCTGAATGAACAGCACACTGAGGTCGGGAGACAAATATGAGGTCAAGGAGTGAGTTCTTGTCAGTGGTACACGTATTTATGAGCTGTGTGTAACCCTTAGAGACAAACAGTTCCATAATGGGCTTGTGTGAGTCTGACAGCGCATCTTCATTGAAATCTTCGCATACCAGGATCTGATGATGGTCCATCACTTCCAGAGAGTACAACAAACTTTCCAAGTTTGGCAAAAAATAGCGCAGACTCTGCCCCGGAGGCCTGTACACAGTAGCGATGAACATATCGATGGGAGGTTAGAGTTTGACCACAACAAATTCAATATCGGTGACACCCTGGATGTAGATCGTTTCCTGTGCCGAAATGTGTTCTTTCACCCAAATACCTACACCGCCGCCACGTTTTGTTGCCAAGTCAGGACAATTTAAATGTGAGACACTTCGGTTCCGATGATACACTGTGTAGCCTTCCAAGACGACATTTCCAGCATCAACGAACCCCTGGAGGTGTGTTTCTGTCAAGCACAAAATGTCAGCAAAGTGCAGCTTCTGGTGACATTTGATATTCTGCGCATGACAAAGCAGCCCTTCGGTGTTGTGATGGACAACGACCAGGTTGTTGGTAGGAGCTAGTATGGGCATGACATGAAGGAGAGGCATCACGTAGTCCAAGGAAGCGTCTGTCATCGTAGCAAGAGCAGAGGTTATTTCGGGGTTGGCATGAATCCTTCTCTCGTCCATATGCAGCACATGGAGCCCACTGAGAGACGTCACTCGCCTCAGGGCCACGTACGCCATGCCGTGCTCAAAGACACCTTTCTGAGACACCACCGCTTCAGATTTGGTCATACCTTGTACTTTGTGGATCGTGCAAGCAAAAGCAAGCTTAATGGAGAACTGCAAACGCACGACTCCAGGCCGTTTCAACTTTTCCTACAGTCTGTCAATGTAAACAATGTTATCAGCAAAACTCGCCTTTGTCTCAGCGTCAAGCTCCAGCCCAAGTTTCTGAACGCGTGCATTGTTGGCATAGTGCACCAATTTGACAACTCTCGCAAAGGAGCCGTTGCACAAACCTGCCTGAACATCAATATTGCGGGTTACCATAACACGAGCACCAATGGCCACCTTTATCGAGTCCGGCAACTCGTTCTTCGCCCCTTGGACAGGGGCGGCTTGTCTCGCCATTCTGTCAGTCCTATGATCTTTCTTGTAGTCGTCTGCATCGAGAGTCACAATTTCGTCATGAAGCAGATTCAGCATCTGAGTGTTATGGTCATTTACTTGTTTGTTTGTGGCGAAAACATGCAGAACTTCCTTCGGGCAGTTCTCTGGAACGGTGTAAGTCATAGCCAGCAAAGCTCTGTCCACTTCCGACAGATCATGGGACTTCTCTTTGACGCGAAGTCGGTTCAGAAGTTCGGCAAACGGAACGTCATCTTTCTGCCTCATGATTTCAGTCAAAGTGATAATTTGGAAGCTGTCGCGCCAGTGGTCCAGCCTGGTGGGATCGCAAACACACAAAGGTTTGGACTGTCTCACAGGAGGGAGCTGATAGAAATCCCCGACGCCGATAACAGACATGCCACCAAATGGTAAATTGATTCCTTTGATTTGCTTCAACATGGCGTCAACATATGCAAAGAGGTCTTTCGACACCATGGAAATCTCATCGATTATGAGAATTTCAGCAAGCGATAGCTCCGCTCTCACTTCGTCCAGTTTGTTGCCCAGGCCGTGATATGGGGGTTTTAGGCTTCTTGGCAGTTTCAGCAGGCAGTGCAAAGTCACAACTGAAATGTTGAAGGCCGCGTTGCCAGTGAAGGCTGCAAGAATTACCGTCTGTTTGGAAATGTCCACATCCTCAGCTGCGCGTGGCAGTCTGCACAGTATTTTTGTAGCCTCTGCGTGAATACATTTGATTAAATGTGACTTTCCCGTTCCGGCGCCACCATTGATGTAATAGAAGAACTGCCGAGGTTTTAAGCCACACGCGTCGTATGCACCAATCTCTGACCAGGTAGAAGGCACACGCTTGCTTTTGGTTAAGGTTCCGATACATATCGCGCAATACAGCCGGACCGATGTGAGCTGCTTCCGTCGCGGTAGACGTTTCCGATACCTCTGACCTGACGTTGTAGTCTGGTATATTTTCCTCTGCGGCATCGCCGTGATCATCTCTTGCATTGATTTCCTCGATGCACTTGAGTCTTTGCAGTTCGCTTTCTGGCGCTAGCTGGTTGAAGCAAAATTAGCCAAGCACATTGCTTCAAATTCCTCCGTTTGAGGTCTGCTATTATACTTTTCTGGCAAGCCGGTCATCCACACTTCAACGGACTCCTGCGTTTTGCCCTCAAGGTATGAGAGGGGATAACTCAATTTCAGCGCATTGTCACTGGTTTGTACAAAAACCACACTGCGGGACGCTTGCTTCATATGGAGGCCACATACGCGTGCGACGCACTCTTGTGCACTCACCTCTCTTTTCTTAGAGTACGCTTGCATGATTTGTTTCATTTCTTCGCTCTCGTTGACATTTTTGCTGCGTGAGTTCTCAATCACCGATTTCAGGTACTGGCTCAGACCGTGCTCAGCTTTGCTGATGTAGCTGCAGATGTAGGTAATGCAGGAATAAGCGTTCAGAATGTACTGAATGTCCATATTTGCCTTCTCTGGATTTTCTCCATCACACTCTTCACGTCTCATGATCATGGTTCTCTTGCACGGCTGCTTGGGGAAACCAAAACCGCATTGCGCGCCAGGCACTTTGACACACGTCTTTGAATGAGACATACTGTCCATCTGAACCTCTGTGACTTTTTGATGCAGTTCGGGTTCCTTTTCCGTATTGGGCAGCTCAGCGGAAATGTAGCGCGACACAAAATCGCAGATTTCTTGATCTGAGGCCTCCTCAAAGACGGGGGCGCCTTCAACCCAAATAAGGCAATGGATGTGCGGACTTCCTCTGTGCTGAAACTCCAATCTGTAAAAGTAGTTGACCACTTTTCCAATGGGTTGTGCCGGAGACAGGAGCAGGTCTCTGAACAGAGCTTCCACACGTTTGTCAAACATGCGCATCATTGTCACCGGATTGCTGCGGAGAATTTCACGCTTTGTGGCCCAGTCGAGGTCAGCAAAAATCACCCGTTCACCTTGTTGCGCTTTGATGGCGGTGATGACTTCCTCCCAATGCATTTTAGCAGCGGAGAATGTGCAGAAGAACGTGGGTGTGCCCAGTTGCCGAATCATGGCAAAAATGTCCTTGAGGCATTTCTCCCAATAGGCTGGCGTGCCCCTTAATGGCGCCATGAAACGGACAGCGTCTTTGCTGTGTATCAGTTTTTCAACTTCCCTTTTATCCTGCAACATAGCATTGTTTATTCTTCGACCATCTCTGGTAAAAGGTTTACCTTTGCATAGCTGTATTCTTATGCTTGATGTGGCCTGGTGGATTTCAGTCACAAGCTGAGCAAAGAACAAGTAGTTAGTGTCTCTGGCAAAACGTTCATCCACACCAGACAGTCGCGTTTTGAAATACTTGCTTGGTGTGAGTTTAATCTCCCTCTCTTCATCAAGAGTGTTTTCCCCAGTTGGAAACTGGACTGGGAAAGCCATGGCCTCAAGTTTGGGTGTCTTGAAAAAGCTTATCGGGTTATTTCTTTCTGCGGGAGCAACAGAGTAAATTCCCTCAGTGAAACTCATAATTTCCTCTGAAACATTGTTGGAGACATGATTCGAAAATTACGGCACCACTGGGTTCATCTCCTCCTTGCACAGTTTGGGCATGTTGCCGTGTTTTGTCACTCTTACAATTTTCTTTGTCATTGTTTATTTCGTGGAGTGCATCACTCTCAAATCTGTTTATCTGGAGCAGATCTTCCTCATCAAAGTCACTCATATTCATTCCGTCTTCAGAAGAGCTACTTTCATCATCGGTGAGCGTTGGGTCACAAAGGTCAGGGTCGTCACGAATTATTATGTCGCTGTACTGTGAATGGACCTGCTTCTGTTTAATCAGAGCACGCATTAGGTTAGGCCAAGTGACAGTTTGAAGTACCTGATGACCTTTGTAGCAAAGCCGTCGCTTCAGTTTCACTCGCAAAAGTTGTGATTCACTTCTGGGTCGTGGCAAGATGTTTACTGTCTCTTGCACTTCTGATGGAACACACAAAACATTTGCTCGAATGGCTCGTTGCTGACCTTTCGGAAGAGGAATAATTTTGGCGAATACCACATATTTTGATATGAGATGCCTCTCTCATATGTTTAAACCACAAAGCTCATTTGGAATATCTGCGAGTTGGAGGTTATTAGCAACCGCTACAGCTGGCATTTTGCCATTTTTAAGATGCTCAAAGCAAGTGTGACAAATCCACTCTTGTTTTCTTTCCTCTGGTACTTTGCATGATGGTTCACATTCATGATTACAAATATGAACATACTTTCCTGTGAGGCAATTTTCAACAGTATGTTTATTTTTCTTATAAGTACTGCGCTTAAAAGGGTGCACTTGGTGTTGCCAGCCAACTGCAGGGCAAATAGAGATAACAAACATCCACACACCCATTTACTCCTAAGCACAATTTAGTACGTCCGATAGACCTGCCATCCATGTTTTTGGAGTGTGGGAGGAAGTCGGAGAGAACCCACACAGGCTCGTGGAGATCATGTATGATACATTCATGACAAAAATTGCAGAGAATTTCTGTTTGAATGGTTTTAATCACTGAGTCCTGCAGACACTTTAAAACCTCTTACATCCCGCATATTTTTGAGAAAATACTCAATGTCATTAATTTTTTCAAATTTGAATACAAACTTATCTAACCGGCCATAGTCATGGTCTCCACTCATTCTCATTTCTTTGACAAGTCTTTTTCTTTCTTCCTCATCCATGGAGAGAATTTCGGGGTATACGAGCCAGGACCCTACGTCCTGGTTCGACACCATTCAGCAGCTGCCATGCAATCTTTTATTACCTTGTCCTGCAAAAAACATGGTGAAAACACTCTTTGAAAATTGATCTCGTCATTGTATGATAAACACTTTCTCATCCACACATCTGGACAATGTGCAACTGTGAATAACATTGAAGGCAAAATAAATAAATTAAAAAAATGGAATAATTAATTATAAATTTTAATGTGTATAAATTTTAATAAATATGATAATGATTTCCCTTTTTTTCCAAATGTTTTCATTTTTAGCCTTATGATGGTAATGCAGTTCGTCATTCTGCTGTTGTCTTTCCTGACTTGTTCTCAACATTACTGATAATTGTTTCTTTTCATTTGATAGCTGCTAAGCCCAACTCCGAAGATGGGGCTATGGGGTACATTGACGGGGTTTTGAGGGGGAAAGAGGAAAAACTCTGGTAGCATGACTTGGATATATGACCTTTGACCTTGTGGTGTATTTTGTATGATGTATTACAAATTAAAAAAAAATATAAAAAAATAAAATAAAAATATCCAACTAATTAAAGAAAACTATTTTGTATATGTAACTTTGATGATATCTCGTGTATGATAATATTTGAAGTTAATTTTTACAATAAACTGCCACCTTGCCTAAAACAGGATTAGCTGGACTACAAACTAAACGTGTGAAGCTGTCTGTGTGCCAACAGTAATAAATGTTATTTTCTGATTATATTAATCCTTTTGAATAGTAGATATTCTAAATGCTAAAATGTATCTATTGCCTTATTGTACTTAGCTGTGAGAAGATCTGACCTCGACCATGCCTTCTGTGGATGTGATCTCTCCAGGTCTGTAAAAAAATGAGAACCAAATGTTCACATGTCTGAGCCAAGACTAAAGCAATGTAGTAAGATGTACACTTGGTCCTTACTTATAGTCCTCAAATGATCAGAAGTACACATTCAGACTGGTACAGTGACATATTGAACTCCTGAAGCCACCAAATCAGTACCTAAAAAAATGTTCCATTTATAACCTGTCAAGTACAATTCTATGGATTTTTGATGCCTTATATATTTATGTATATTCCCTATTAATGCCAAAGCACACAGTTTATTAAATGCACATGTATGTAATTTCATAAGTGTGTATCTATGTGTAGCTGCCTGCTAGAAAACATGCTGCATGAACTGTGGGAAAAGTAGGTACTGTACATGTGGCACCTTCAAATGTCTGCTGTGGCGCTGTAACTACATTTTATATGTGTAGCCATGGACAGTAGAACCACTATTGATATTAATGTACTGTATATGAGCGGTTGTATGATACATATTTTTCTCTGTAGCTCACCTCAGGCAAAAGTACTTCAGTGAGGAAGAGCTGATTTTCAGCAGGACCTCTGGCAGGTGACAGGATTTTGTCCAATCTTTGTATAATATCTTCCGTCTGGGTTAACAAGGTAATATGGGACATAGGAAAATAGTTTATACCATCACACATAAGGTAAGTGAGAAGGGAACAAACACCTAATACCTGTTGCAGTGTCACATTTTGATCTGGAATGGCCATCACACTTTAAGGATATACATATATATCAACATCTGTACCTATGATGTGGAGGTTAAATTGTTTCAAGATTTCAAATAAAAAACATAATTTCAGTCATTGTTTTTAAACTACTGCATTCCTCCTTTGGTTGCATGGTTGTAGATGTTGATAACACAAACTAACATTATATTTTAAATTAGTCCCTCACGGCACATGTATTGTACATTTTGAAATTGTGTGTATTTTGAACTTTTTAAAACTGGTTAGATGTGCCGCCAAAATTACAAGTGAGAATATAATAGCGGCTGAACTTCAAGTTTTGTACTTCCTGATGCAAACCTAATAATCTTCTAAGTGGGAACTTGTTATGTTTCTGTTCTGTAGCATTAAAAACCCACATATTGACACAGTGACCGATCAAAAATCAATGTGCAACCTACTTTTTGGTCCCAAACAAACTTGAAATTATAAGTAGTTAGAGTTGTTTCTCCTAAATGTGAACAAAATGACACTATTTTACAGGCGGTACCTTTATGTCATCAAAGCAGGTGACATGTTGACTGTAATATTTTCTCAGCGCAGCAACAACTCCCCTCCATTTCCACAGATACATTCGGTTGGATAAGATTTTGCTATCCAGAAGTTTTCTTTCCAAATCCTGCAATAATATATAAATATAATAGTATGGTGATTTTGACTGCTTAAAAAATTGTTAAGAAAATACATATCTTTTATCAAGAAAATACTCGTGCAGATCACAGAACGCCCTAACATACCTTTATTTCGTCATCTGTCAGAATGTCCTCTGCATTTGCATTTTCCAGGATTTAATCTCTGTCAGAAGAGTCAACAAGATTGGACCAATATAATACATGTCTGTCTTGGCAAGCTAAATAAATGGAACTCATGGAAATGTATACATTTTTTGTTGTTGTAGTTGACTACCTACAACCACACTGAAATAGTAAAGACATGAGTGATAACCATCGACATACTCTGTAAAAAAACATAACTACCACAAACTTAGACGAGAATGTGATGTGCTTACATATTGTAGGTGGTGGTGCATCCACAAAAGAAATTCTTAGTCGTCCAATCCCCTTCCACACCAGCACACTGGAAATGCAACCAATTGTTGCAACCCGTGCACTGCACCCAAGGATAGTCTTTGATTTCATGGTGTAAAACACTGTTGACAAACAGATGCGGAACATATTAACTACTGTATTTCACATCTCGGTGTAGTATTAGCTGATTTAAACTATTGCTTGCTTAGTTATGTCTCACAATAAGTTTTTGTAATTCAGTAGTGATTTGGATTTGTCTGATATGGTCTACTGTGCTGTGTGCTTGTAATATTTAGGTTTTTATTCATGCTGTACACACGTGGTTGTCCCAGTTGCGCGCTGGAACAAGCATGACTTTATAGTCCAGGCAAGGCAATGGATGCTGGAGTCAATTTCTCTTGCGTCCGCCTCTTGTAGTTTTTGTGCTTTTTTTTTTTTTTTAAATAATTCGTCAGCAGTTGATGGGAAGTCCTAAGTAACAGATGTCTGTTATACATTATCTTTTTATGGAGTAAAGCAGAAACTCCTCTTACCTCTACATTGACATGCTTCAGAATACTTGCAGCATGGTGTAGACGTAGAGTCCTGCACTGATTGAGTGTAAGAGTCTCTGCTGTGATGTCACGGTTCAGGACTTCATTTTCAGCTGCCTAGTTTGGAAGACAAAACATTGATTGTTAAAATCCAACCGTACTTGCATTTAACAGAATTAAAAGCAGCCTGATTAATAGTCAGCTCACAGAGCACACAAAAATTCCACAATTAAATGTGTCTTGCTGCTTCCACTGAGGAGGACAAATGACAGTCCATCCCTGAAGTCCACCTGAATTTCTGAAAACATTTCTACAGAAAAAAAATGATAATATTAGTAACAACCTTTAAGCAGATTATGCGAAAAAACTCAGATGTATGAATAACTGCATAAGTAGAACACTTTTACCTGAGTAGGTTCATGTCCTCATTGCTGATGTCACAGTTTTGTTGAAGTGAGTCATATATCCTTATTTGTTTTAGATCAAAGTCAAAAACCTGGAAAGACAATCAATAACATGCTTATGACAAAAGCTATTTCCTTCCTTTTATAGTTCATGAATGGAAACAAACACAATAAACAGATTTATGTAAATATGTGTCTGTCTTGTATTGTGTGTGGTTGTGTATATACACCCACATACATATATACACACACACACACACACACATATATATATATATATATATATATATATATATATATATATATATATATATATATATATATATATATATATATATATACACACACACTCTCACACACACACACACACAATCATAAAGACAGACATAATACAATAATGCTAATGAAAGTATACTCACCCAAAGAATAAAATGGTTACCAGTCTCTGCAGATGAGTGGCCAACAAGCCGGGGAAGGAGCAGCTTCTTTGACATCTGAAATATGACAATTACATGAGGTCAGACAAGACACATAATATTCAGGGTTCTTGTAAAATGGATGGTACTTACAGGGATGTGCTTCAGCAACTTTTCACTCACAACGCCATCACTCGTCCATTCCCGATAACACAAAATGTAGTCGAAATGACCCAAAGAAGCACACTGTAAAATAAAATGTGATATTGATTGCAGCAAAAACAGTTAAAACATTATAGAAAGATTAAATCTCTTACCATGTGTTCTTGGGCCAGTTGTGCGACACGATAGTTAACAGCCTAAAAATAACAAAACACTTTAAAACATTCAAATAATAAAATAAATCACCCTTGCTTCACGACATTGTTTTCATTCACTTACATCGTCTGTCAACCATGGCATATCCATGGTTGATTCGTCTCCAACAAATACACTCGAGCAAACACTGTAAATGTCCCTTATGGTAATGGGATATCGCCTTGAGATATTACTGAACACTTGATTGACATCCTGTGAGCATCCCAACAGCTTCTGAGGTTTTTCCTGTATAGGAACAAAAATAAAAATAAAAACATAATTTGCAACAATATATGACTTCAACCAAAAAGGTGAGCAATTACCTTGTCATTGTCAGTAATAATATAGTCCTGAACTTTGAAAGAAGACCTCACAACGTTTTGTGGAACGTTGTCATCTGAAAAACGCTGATCTTCTTTCACTTCTGAATTAAAAAAAAGGGGTGTAAGTTGAAAGCTTTGTCATAAACAAATTCATTTTCACAGATCAACCAGATCAGAATGTAGACGGAGCAATCCTTGGAGATCAACAGCCAAAGGGCTGCTGCATAACGCCTCCATGTTTGCTTTAAATTTTTGATTTATTTTCTCATTGTGGAGCTCAATTAGAATTCTCAGAGTGTGCTTGAAATGTGGCTCCTTCATTTTGCATAATGAGTAGCGGACAGAGGCAAGTTCGCGATTAAACTGTTCTGCCACGGCAGAATTCACCTCTGTCTGCAGGCTTGGGCAGATGTTCAAGCTTCATAGCTTTTCTTGGGGACGTCTGTGATTTTTTTTCATGAAACCTGTCATAGAGGGAATATTGTTCAACTGTTCCCATAACTGGATGTTCTGTGTTCATGCGGTCACTGGATGATCTTTTATGTACAGGCAATGGGGACCGAAGTTTCTTCACCCATTCTTTTTCTACATGCAGCTTTTTAGTTGTGGCCAATTCTACATTTTCTCGAGTGGGAGCACATAACCTGCCATCATGAGGTTGAAAATATTGTTGTTTTGTTCTATTGTTTGTATGTCACGCAACCTGTCCAGCCACATCGGAAATAGTACACGTTGGGAAATATCTGAAACTGAGTAGTCCGTCTGTATGGTCCCTTGCAGACTCTGTTCAGAATAATATATTTAGGTAGTATACAATTCCATGAACACAGGAAAAATGAAGGACACCACCTAGAGAGAAAAAAAAAATTCAGATGCTAAAATATTGTCATGTGTTAAAAAATTAATAAGTTAAATAATCTTCACCCCAAGCTTTTTGCAGTTTTAAAAAAAGCTTAGGATATATATCCTTGAAGTTTAACAATTCCTGCAGTCTGTTTATAAGGTCCGAAATTGAGCCTTCTTCAGACACTCCCAAGGAAAAGCACATGTCCTGCAGGGTTTTTTTCTGAGGCTGCAACAGTCAACAGAAAAAAGACAATACAGATGTATTATTGTCGAACAATTCAAAGATATGGATAATAATAATAAAAAAAAAACAAAAAACAAAGTCTTAAGATACAATAATGTTCACTGACAAAGCGATATCAACACAAAGTCTACCTTCTTGGTCTCTATGACGTCAAGTAAAATATTTTCGTCAACCTTTTTGACGGTATATTTGTTTTCTTTGCGCCGTTCCTTCATTGCCTTCTTGTATTCCGTTTTTGGGAGAATGTTTCCCACGCCCATCCATGGAGCCAAAAGTGAATGCCCAATGCAGTGGTTGTAGAGATTTGCCATAGATGTTCCTATTCATAGAAATACATAGAATACAATTGTACATGAAAACATGCACACATCCAGACGTACATGTGTGTGTGTGCGTGTGTGTGTGTGTATATATATATATATATATATATATATATATATATATATATATATATATATATATATATATATATATATATATATATATATATATTGTGGCAAGATGAAGAAACGCACGATGCTGTTTTAGTATACGTCTTTACTCTTCACTTGTCAACACAAAACTGAACAAACATGGTACACATCATCAAAGACATAAAACACAAAGTTCAAAGATTCACAATCTCTTTCAACTTGCCTACTGGGTGTGCGGCCAGGTCCTAATGCCCGCCACACAGCTCCCCCCCCCGAACACCCAGTTAGGCACTTTGAACGAAAACTTCACTGGGGGTTTCACCAGCCTGCCGCCCCGAGTACGCAGTACCTTCCTGTGCGGAGCGGTTGAAACCTGGGGGCCAGGCTTAGGAGCACGACACGCTGGGCTAACGTCGAAAGGCGAGGCTGAGGGCTTTGGAGGACGACCACGGCGAGGGACCTTGGCTGGCAGGACCTCCTCTCCTGCCAAGACATGAGCCGGTTTGAGTCTATCCAAAGCTACACGCTCCCTACGGCCACCCAAATCCATCACAAAATTTTTAGCACCATGTTCTAGTACTCTAAACGGGCCATCATAAGGTGGCTGTAGCGGTGAGCGGTGGCCATCGTGTCGTACAAAAACAAAACGAGCAGACCTGAGCGCCGAGGGTATGAACACTTTAGGAAAACAATGGTGAACTGCCAAAGAAGTCCTGGGCCCTCTCAACGAAGGGGGAAAGGGACGCACGTCGGGACCTTCAGGGAGAAACTCGCCCGGAACCCTAACAGGCTGCCCAAACACCAGTTCTGCAGGTGCAGCGTCAAGATCCTCTTTTGGAACCAAATGCAATCCGAGTAACACCCATGGCAGGCGGTCGACCCAACTACCATCTGAAAGGGTGGCCCGCAATGCGGCTTTAAGTGACCGGTGAAAACGTTCGCACAAACTGTTGGCCTGAGGGTGGTAAGCAGTAGTTCGATGTACTCGCGCACCCAAAGACTCAGTCAAAGACGTCCAGAGCTCAGACACAAATTGGGGTCCCCTATCCGAGGTGATATCGGAGGGCGTGCCAAAACGTGCAACCCAGGATGACAGGAACGCGCGGACTATGTCTACGGTGGCCGTGGAGGACAGGGGAACTGCCTCAGGCCACCGAGTGGTTCGATCAACCATTGTGAGCACATGTGTAAAACCCTGCGACGGAGGGAGGGGACCTACCAGGTCTACATGCACGTGGTCAAACCGCCTGGATGGAATCGGAAAAGGCTCCAGATCGGCCTTGGTGTGTCGGTGAACTTTGGCGCGCTGACATGAGATGCAAGCAGCTGCCCACGTCCTGACATCCCTGCGTAGCCCAGGCCAGACAAACTTGGCACCCACAAGCTTGACTGAGGCCCGAACGCCAGGGTGCGAGAGGGAGTGAATCGAGTCAAAAACCCGACGGCGCCATTCCACCGGAACAACAGGCCTTGGGCGGCCTGTGGACACATCGCAGAGCAGTGGAGGACCACTGTCTTTCAAGATCACTTCCTTGAGTCTCAGACCTGTACCCTTAGATTTAAGGAGGCGAATGTCCGTATCATGGAGCTGGTCAGCGGCCATTCCCACAAAATCCACACCCAGTTGGACGGGACACACAAGTGCACGCGACAAGCAATCGGCTACTGGGTTGCACTTTCCGGCTACATGCCGAATGTCTGTGGTAAATTCGGAAATGGCCGCCAAGTGACGCTGCTGGCGCGCTGACCATGGTTCCGTAACCTTTGACATGGCAAATGTAAGTGGCCTATGATCCACGTAGGCAGTGAAACGACGCCCCTCAAGCAGGAAACGAAAATGTCGCGTTGCCAGATATAGCGGCAGCAACTCCCGGTCAAAAACACTATACTTGCGCTCGTTATCCTGCAGCCTACGACTGAAAAATGCAAGGGGCTGCCAAACCTCTCCCACCAGCTGTTCCACCACTGCTCCCACCGCAACATCCGACGCGTCGGTAGTCAAGGCCACCTGCGCTGTGGAGATTGGGTGGGCAAGGAGGGCTGCGTTTGCGAGGGCTTGCTTAGCCCGCTGAAAGGCCCGCACCTGCTGAGGGGACCATTCCAGGAGGTCTTTAGCCTTCTTTTTTCGCAAGGCGTCGTAAAGAGGCTGCAGGAAGTGGGCTGCATGGGGTAGGAAACGGTTATAAAAATTAACCATGCCTAGAAACTCCTGCAGCGCCTTGACTGAGGCAGGACGAGGAAAATCCATCACTGCCTGCACTTTGGAAGGCAAGGGAACCGCGCCCTCTGCTGAAATCCGGTGGCCCAAGAAATCGATCACAGACAGACCAAATTGGCATTTTGCTGGGTTTACGATAAGACCGTATGACTCGAGGCGCTTGAAAACGTGCGTCAAGTGCGACAGATGTGCCTCGGGTGTAGGACTGGCCACCAGAATGTCATCGAGATAGACAAACACAAAATCGAGGTCACGCAGCACAGAGTCCATCAGCCTTTGAAAAGTCTGTGCCGCCCCCTTCAGACCAAACGGCATGCGCAGAAATACAAAATGTCCGAATGGGGTTATCACTGCTGTTTTGGGCATATCGTCCGGATGCACAGGAACTTGGTGATAACCCCGGACCAGGTCCACTTTGGAAAAAAAAGTGGTGCCAGCCAAACAAGAGGAAAAATCTTGAATGTGTGGAATGGGGTAACGGTCATGTGCGGAGACATTTTTAAGACGGCGGAAATCCCCACAAGGCCGCCAGGAGCCGTCCTTTTTGGGGACCATGTGCAAAGGTGAGGCCCATGGGCTATTAGAACGCCTAACAATGCCTAAACGTTCCATTGAAGCGAACTCTTCTTTCGCAATTGCCAATTTGGCCGCGTCGAGGCGTCGTGCGCGGGCATAAGCTGGCGGGCCCACTGTGGGTATAAAATGTTCCACGCCATGCCTAGTATCAATGGTGGAGAAAGCAGGAGTCGTTAGCGACGGGAAATCTGCTAACAATCGCTGATACACGTCACTCACGTTCAAATAATTTGCGTGTCTTAACAGTCCAAACCCCCCAGCCTCACAAGGGAAAGTATCAAAAGACACCGGGTCGATCAGGCGGCGGTTAGCAACATCAACCAGCAGTCCCTGTGCACATAGAAAGTCCGCACCGATAAGTGGGATTGTGACGGCGGCAACTAGGAAATCCCACTGGAAATTGTGTCCATTGAAGCGCATTGTCACCAACCTGGAGCCAACGCTGTTGATGGGGGTACCGTTAGCCGCACGCAGCTGCGGCCCGCAACCAGCTACCGCGTTGTCCTTGACGGTGAGTGGAAGTATGCTGAGCTGCGACCCGCAGTCCACCAGGAAACGTCTCCCTGACAACGAGTTGGTGATGAAGAGCAGCTCGCTTTCCTCGCCGGCGCCCACAGCCGCTACTGAGCGCCGGCGACGGAGTTTCCCGCCGGCCCGTCATAGGTGCAAGGGGGAACACATCGTCGAGCCTTGGCACCAAAACGCTGATGAAACTGACATGGAGTCTTCTTACGCCGCTTCGATACTGCCGCTCCAGCCACAACTGCCGGTTCCATATCTCCCGTCGCTTCCAGGGAAAGATTCATCGCCAAACTCTGCACCGTGGAGCATTTTGTGGCCAGGAGGATCAGATCTGCTTCCTCAGCTAAAGTCCAGTAATCCCCGGTAGCCAGACAAACAGAGTTAGCCAACATGGCTCGCACAGGAGGTGGTAGTTGCCGGAGGAAAATGTGTGGGAAAAGGAATCCGCCCTCATCCGAGCCCAGCAGTGATAACATCTTGTCCATGAGGTCCACTGCTGTGCCATCACCTAATCCCGGCAGAGAAAGGAGCCTGTCTGCCCTTTCTGACACCGACAAACTGAACCGCTGAAGCAGAAACTGCTTAAGCGCGACGTACTTTCCATCTTGTGGAGGGTCGCGTAACAGTTGCATTATGCGACGTGTAGTCAGCTGGTCGAGGGACGCCACAACCATGTAGTACCTCGAGACATCCGCGGTGATTCCTCGCAGGTGGAACAGCGCCTCAGCATGCTGAAACCACGCGGCCGGATCGCTTGACCAGAACTCAGGCAACTTTACCGACGTTTCGGAGGCTGACGCTTGCGAGTTTTGGGGCGATGTGGCCGAGGAAGACACCTCTTCAACCTCTTGCTGGAACATTGCAACTTCGGGGTCACCAATGTGGCAAGATGAAGAAACGCACGATGCTGTTTTAGTATACGTCTTGTTGGAATTTTGTTTCTAATTCAACATAAACTCAAGTTAGTAATCTGACTCCAATTTGTGACCTTACCCAACTGCCACTCATCCAACAATTTGCGCGCTCGTTCTGCAATAGAAAGGTATCAGGAAGCCGGCATTTTCACACACGAGTGGATTTATTCCTAACACGCAGATCTAATACAAGCACCTGGGTCTCGGGTCCCTCTCAATACAGCCCTGTACGCCTCTGTTGCCACCAGCAGACGTACTCTCATCCGAGTTGCCCAGCAATGAGTTATACTACACAATATGCAAATGGCACATGAACAAAGGCATCCTGGCATTATTTTATTGGCTATGTGTATACTGCAGTTAACTTTAGCTTGCTTTCATTGGTCTTTCTTCCCTTGCAGAATCGCTTGCTTACTCCTCCTGGTTGTAGTTTTCCTCAAAGTTGTTTTTCACCAGGTGCCAAGGTCATCTCGTCCCCGCGACTAGCACCGCTTGCTCTGAAACATTCCATTCTTACACTCCCTTGCACCCCATATTGTTTTGTTCACTTTACAGTCTCACACTCTCATACACAGAATGTAGCAACATCTAATGAACTACTTTAAGCTCAAACTCTTAGATTCCTTTAGTCTTTACTCTTCACTTGTCAACACAAAACTGAACAAACATGGTACACATCATCAAAGACATAAAACACAAAGTTCAAAGATTCACAATCTCTTTCAACTTGCCTACTGGGTGTGCGGCCAGGTCCTAATGCCCGCCACAATATATATATATATATATATATATATATATATATATATATATATATATATATATATATATATATAGTATCTCTGCACATCCCCTTTTAATTGTTTCATTTTGTTTGAAAAAATGTTTTTATAATTTTTTTCAAAAGGAGTTACACTGTGAAGAAACAAATATTGAATCAAAAGCAATTGATTGTTTAACTTCTACGAAGGCAGCACAACACCAGCATTCACGGTTTCACACAGTACACAGACAGAAGATGTTGATATGTAACTAGAGGTGAAGAATATGGATGGATATTTTATCGTTACACTACGCCAGTGGTGTCAAACAAATTTTTATTTTGAGCCGCATTATAGTGATAGTTTCTGTCAGAGGGCCGGAATGACTGTGAATTCAAATACATTTCAAGTGTGTTGATCACACATTTACCAAGAATTGATATCAGAAGCCGGCAAAAACTGTTCAAAAGAGATTTGGATAATAAGAAAATGTTTGTTTTTCTTCCCCCAAATTTTTAAAAGTTAAAGACAACTTCCAATTTTGGTATTTTAGCCAGAAACCTGAAGTCAAATCAACATTTCAAGGGCCACAAAAAGTGAGGTGGTGGGCCGGATCTGGCCCCCGGGCCTTGACTTTGACACCTGTGCACTACGCTGTTCAGCAGTACTGCTCATTATGTTCATACCTGATAAGAATCCTTCGGCTATTAGTGATCGATCCAAGTCTGACCATACCTTGACTATATCAACTTCGAGATCCTTGTCAGTTATCGCCTCAGGATTTGGCCGTTTAAATGTCCCAACTGCAACAAAATTGTTTAAATTAAACTAAAGCATTGGCTCTACTCCAAGATGGTATTGTTTTTGTTAATCTTACTTGGAACATCAAAGGCAAGCTTCCAGTTTGCATCCGCTATTACCACAGCTGGATGGTGCCCACACTGATAACAGGAATATTGAAATTTGAAATTATTAAGTGAAAGGAAGTGATGGAATGCCTTCCTCACAGTCTGGTGGTGATATCTGGTGTCATTAAGTAATGATAAAGTGTCCAGCATAAGTACGGTGGTTGTTTTGTTCTGTTAAGATAATGACATGTTGGATTGATTATTCAGTGATTAAAATAAGGCTGAATGCGAGATGTTCTGTGATTTCCTCACCGCCAAACCAGACAGCAAAAGTTCACATAATGGAATTGTTAATAAGACTGCGTTGTTGTAGTTGTGGAAACCAGATGTATATTCTTGGAATCTCACAGTCCCATTGCATGCTGGACACTTCTTTATAGCTACAGAAACACCTGAAAGGGAGGATGAAAAAAGACAGATTTGGACTGCAACAGCATAATGCAAAAACCTTTTGATGTTTTCATGATGGATGGACTATTACGAATTAAAAGATTTTATAGATTAACCTTTTATCACTTGATTCATTCCATATACCACAGCTTGTGTGGTTACAGTTTTGCTTGGCTCCAATGCTGGGGGAGTAGGGCCAGGACAGTAAGGGCAAATACTTTCGTATGGAATAAAACAAGGCGGTGTTTGATTCTCCTTAGTTCTTAGTTCCTTCGGCAAGTCCATCAGAAGTGGGATGATCTTATTTTTCATTAAATACTCTGTCATGGTGCATATTTTTTCTGTGTCCAAAATTTGAGGTTCACTGCTGATGCTGCTTTCAAAAATGTGGCTTTCCAAGTCATCTATGTCCTTTGTTTGATGGTCCAATTTTGCTGTTAAAATTTCTGGGGACTCCTGATATATCCACCACATTGCCATCATTCTGTGGACACATCTATGAGAGCTCCCACTCCCCTGACATCGACAGTTCCATTTTCCTGCAACTAAATCAAATGTTACAATAGTTCGGCCAAACTCACACTAACTGTCAGTCTGCGAAGTAAAAACGGAAAAAAAAACGGAACCGTTTGGATTTTGGGGGGAAAGGGACGGGGAAAACACTGTCCAACTCCTGACTATTTGCCTCCTTGTTTAATTTTTCACATTTTGAACCCCACTCAAAGGACATCAGTCCTTTGCCTACCATGTCCTCCAGGGAGGCAAGTGACATCGCAGCCGGCTTTGTGCAAGGCTGAGAATTATTTGTCCTTTGCAAGTGTTGGCATTCTTTGCCAGGATTTCCGGAAGACAATGCAATTTGCACGAACTTCCTACAATTGCTGACCTCACAATCGATTTGGGGTATTCTGGTAGACTTACAAGAATAGGGAAAATGGGGCTATGGTTATGTTTAGGCGTGACATAAATACCATTCTGTATGTCAATGCACACCATAGGTGTACTGTCGAGGCAATGCTGATCTTTTAAATGTCGTTTTAATTTTTTTTTTTTTTTAGATAATTTCTGCTTTACAGTGGTCGCAGGACAACTTTGGCCCTTTACAGGAGCTTTCTGTGGGGCTGTCTTCATTGTTGTTGGACTTCTCTTTTGAAGTCTCAAAGCCATCTGCAAAGAGTGATTCAAACAGACAATTTAAATAATGAGGCATTCCAATCAAGGACATTGTGTAATATCTGGACAATTTATCATGAAAAATGAATAAATTAAATGATTGCGAAATCCAAAAACTTGCAAATAAATGTGTTCTTATGTGTTTTAAATATAACCACAGGTCTAGTTATCATGAAATGCTATTACATGGGGGAATGACACTTCTCTGGAAGCTGCCATGTTTGTTATACCTACAGACGGTGGTAAATGCAGCACTTCTTGCTGTTCGTAATGAAAAACTGTCAAATCTTACATGGTGTCCCTCAAAGGATGATGAAGTTACATCCAAAATTGTTAAGAAGATGTAACACCAACAATTGTTCATTGATCAGTCAAGCAAAGTACGATACAAAATCAATTGGCTAACACTCAAGAAGCAGGGACACACAGACAACAGGTGGATGAGCTCAAACTAACGAGACAGAGAAAAAGGTAGATGCGGGGGAAACAAACATGAATTGACAAGTGAAAAAAAAACAAAAACTACTAAGGATAAATCCCAAAAACAGAAAAAACACAGACAGAACGTGACAATTTTTTTTAAATAAAGTTTTATGCATTACCTCGTTTTTTCCTTGAAGAAATACCTGCAAGTAGAAAATTTAATGAAACATATGATAACTTCCTTGAAAGTCGTATTCACACAGATGGAAATAAAGGGATAGAATTTAACATGTGTTATTTAATATTTAATGGGGAAAACAATCACAAAATTAACAGATTACACGATAACCCTAACCCTAAGAGATTGCTGCAACCCCAACGAACTGCACTGAAAGTCTTTTCATGACTGCTTTTAAAATTGACATTTTTATGTGTGTTGAGATGAACACCTACAATGTATGCACTTCAGATGTTTCATAAAGTTGAATGCCCGTGTAAAGCTCATAAAGTTGCACAATGGGCAATGGTAATGGCTTCTGGGGATGTTCTGTCCTTGCAAAAGCATGCCACTACAAATTTATCTGTAAAAAATCTTTAATACGTTAAAAAAAAAAAAAAAAAATAATAATGAAAATAATTCCTTTACATCATACCATCACTGTTGTCCAAAAAGTGAATCGCAACTTTAAGATGTTTTTTGCGAAGATGAACCTCATTTGCCAGTTGCGTTTGCTGACAAAAGGCACATTGAGAATCCTTGATGGCCAAAAAAGATGTAACATCAGAAAAAACTTGATGTGAACCTAAGACAACACAATAACAGTGTTCAAAACAGAAAAAAAAAAACCTTGTAAAGTAGATATTGAGCATAAAATTTATTTTTGAAGCTTTTATTATCCCTCAAAGGTTTATCTTACCTTCCATTTTTTGCCAACGTTTTTTTCAAGTTTTAAATGATTTCCCAGTAAAATTGTCAGTCTGTGGATACATTGCAGGTAATGGTCATTTGCAAATTAAATTATGGCCTTCATACATTGTATTTTCATTGTCTGGTGCAATTTTTACGTCACATTTCAAGTTGCCAAAACTCAGTGCGTCAATCTTCATGTCACTGTCATTTTTGCATACCCCAAAATAATGTAAAAATGGTATAAAAGCTTGTGCAAATTCATGCAAATTGCAATATACTGTACAATTATCTCTTTCTGATCAAATTCTTGTGAAGTTGAGCAAAATGTATTGTAATGAATATTTGTATAGTGATTCCACTCAATCTGTTTTCCCTGAGGAGACTTTGTTATGTTCCCTGTTTCTTCCTTGTAGGAATGTTTTCCCCGTTTGTATTGCAGTAAAAAGATGATCTCTCATCAAATTACTCACTAAAAAAATTAAAACAATGGATACTTATGAGTTACCACAGCTTTTAATATTAACCAAGGGGAACATTGTGTTGAAAATCTCATAAAAATGTGAAAAACATTATGAGAACTTGTTTAACCATTTTGACTTGAGCATTGGATAAAAGCTCAAGTGTATTGGGTTTTTCAACACTTCAACAGAGACCCACCGTAATATGGTTGAATCAATTTACTTCAGCAATTGATCATGTGAAGCAAGCATTACGTCATTTGCATGGACGTGCCCAGGCGTATTCAATTTGTTCGAAGCAAGTCGAAATTTCTTCATGAATGTACACGGGGGGAATGACATGTTAAACATTTGTTTTATTTCGTTCCTTTTAGTTAGGGTTCCAAAGAGTGAGTGATGAAGATTGTAGATGTAGTTTAGGCAATTTACATTACGATTTCTAAAATGGTCAAGAATAAAAAAAGACAACAACTGTAAATAATTCTTTTTTTACGGAAATATAAGTATTAAGAAAAATTACATTTAGGTTTCTCCGTGAAAAATAATTATCGTAATTTGTAGCACAGGCCTACTGAAAAAAAAATGCATTCAACAACGCTGTGATGAAGCGCTTACTTACATGTCCACTGCAAAAGTCAAAGTCTCAGAAAGGCCCTCTGGCAGTTAGATAGGTTCCTGCAAGGAAAAATGCTTAATATTACTTTGCAAAGGTCTAGGTGTCGTTTTTATACAGTTAGGTCCATATATAAAAATTACTTCCAATGTTGCCAACTACTGTTTTCCACGCAGACTAGTGCTAACAGTGTTATTGAGTAAACGGAGTTTTTCACCCCCTTGCGGTTGCGAACTTAAACGTTTGTAAATAATAACGTTGTTTTCACGGCCAAATTTCTCCAAACAAAAGCAACTCAGCTATACACATTTTTTATTTAAAATATTTGTTGTTAGTTTTTGTTGTTGTAATTGCTGCTAAAAATGAATAAACAAAACAATACTATGTACACATAAATATTTGCAAAAACTGTACTTTTTTTTAAAGAATATAATTATTAAATAGCTTACTATTGTTATCTCTCCCATTTTTCGTCTTCTGGCTGTA
Organism: Hippichthys cyanospilos; assembly: GCF_059441005.1. Lineage (NCBI taxonomy): Eukaryota > Metazoa > Chordata > Actinopteri > Syngnathiformes > Syngnathidae > Hippichthys > Hippichthys cyanospilos. The sequence goes on from NC_142390.1 coordinate 9,765,738, forward strand.
GTTGGGGGAATGCCTTCTTCGGGGGCCTGAGTGACACTAAATTTGTCCTCAGGGGTGAAGGACCTCTCATGTTGACCTAAAGTGGCGATGTTAGACCAGTCAATCAACTGACCAATCAACCAAATCCAAATTTTAATATTTTAAAAACATGTCTCTAACCCTTGGGAGGGGTCATTTGGTTGAGGCGGTGTGTCAAGCTGCATATTATCAGCACAACGGGGATAATTACGCTCTTATTCCGATATCCAGGGGAAGCGTGTACATACAAAATAACAGGGGGCCAACCACAGATCACTGTGGCACACTCAAAATGACTGCTGAATATTCAGAGACACTGTTGTTAAAACCAACACGCTGGGATCTATGAAATAAATATAATAGACTGGAACCAGGAAACATGACAACAGTGAGGCAGGATTTACACACAACAATCACATTAATATTTATTTTAACAGCGCTGCATGGAATTCTGTCCATCCTTCTCTTCTGCCAGCAATTAACTCATTTAAGCCCAAATTTCTCCCAGACATGAAAACATCCTAATCATATGCCATCAGTAACACTTTGAATTAACCAAAAACTAAAAAAAAAAAAGTGAAGAAGTTGATGTAAAGGTGTGTTTCATGACCAGTCACAAGACCTAATATGTTATTTTCAATTAAAGCTGCTGAAAGTTTTGTTGTTGTTGTTTAAATCATAGTAAGAAAGCTTTGTATTTTGACTGCTATCGTTGAAATAGATTGTTGGGTCAGGAACTGGTGCTTACACCACTTTTATGATGACTGAACCAAGGCAAAGACTAAAGATTAAAACGTGTTAACATGGTTCATTTATTTGAATATAATCAATGTTGCATAGGTGTCGCTTTAGTACAATATTTATTGAAACATTTCTTTGTAGGAAGAGAACCAAGTGCTTGATTTGTTAATGCATAACTATCTTGTATTACAATCAATCAGACATACTGCTATTACAGTAACAGGAAATAAAATTAATATTTTGGAAGACAAGGCGTGCGTGACAAAAACAATGATCTGAAACCTGATTTTTGGTAAACCTTTGCAGAAGAGACTGTGCCACTAATCATGTGGTGAGCAGGTCAGTGGGCATTAATTAGAAAACCACCATTGGATTAGGACATCTTTGAGCCATTCAGCAAATTTTAGTTGTATACGTGTACTATGTATTCAGAAATGCGAGCAGCAAGTTGGCCACTTTGACAGTTTGGACACTGTCATTATTTTTTCACACTTCCAGTTCTGACCCATGGCATGAAGGTCTTGGAGCATCCTCAGACTGAGCCTTTTTGTAGCTAGATTACATTTGAGTTTCATTAGCATTGTCTTTCTGGCGGTTAGAGGTCCATGGAGGTTTATCAGACCCTCATGTGGCTAGGGGACCTCATGTATTATTTAGGCCTATTCCTCTAGTGGCTGGAAGACTTTGGGTTGTCAAGACTTGAAGGTGGTGGAGAAAGAGTGGTAGGGAAGGATGGGCCATGATCACAGATAATGTTTTTGCTTGTTTTTGCTCATTGCTTGCAGCTCATTGGATAGCTCGTGGCGTCTCATTTGCATCGGTCGTGAATACTTGTTTGCATCCATCGCAGTTCGTCTTTTTTATTATTATTATTAATATAAAAGAATACAATACAATGCAAAAATTAACAAAAACAACAACGCCAGGGAGACGCAACCAAAAACTTAAAAACTGATCAACATATTAGTAACAGCCTTCTCATTTGCATGCTCAAGACATGTCGGGAGACGCCCCGTCCGCCATTGCTTGCAGCTCACTGGACAGCTGGTCGACAGGGAGTCTCCGTATTACAATATAGCGACGCCCAGTCAGCCATTACCTGCCGCGCATTGGATAGCCGGCGAAACGTCGGCCATTGCTTGCAGCTCATTGGATAACCCGTGGCGTCTCATTTGCATCGATCGTGGCGTCTCATTTGCATCGACCGTGGCTTCTCATTTGCATCGATCGTGACTACTCATTTGCATCGCTAGTGGTAACTCTCGAGACGGCTCTTCCAGTCATTGCGTGATAGAACAGAATACAAATGTGAATAAATGAAAACACATTCCACACTAAATAAGATACAATACCAGTACATCTAAAAAACATACATGAAATGAAAATACAAGAAACATATTTATAATAAAGAACGAGGAAAATGCAACGGCAGCAACGACGAAAGAGGAACCCACACAATAATGGGTGAAATAAAAGCAATTATACAAACCAACAACAATACATTGCAAGTCTAACACGAAAAAGAAAAACGTGGAGGTGAAGCCAAGCCACAAAGGGAACAAGGAAATGCCTCCGAAAGAGTGCCAACAAATGGGGCAACCGGTGGCAACAGCCACAGACAAACATGAAAATGCCTCGGAAAGAGTGGCAACAGGAGGCAACGAGTGTGGCATCCCGTGGCAACAGCCACAGAGGAACGAGGAAATGCCTCAAAAGAATGGCAACAAGAGTGGCAACAAGTGTGGCATCATGTGGCATTCGGTGGCAGTTGCCACACAGTCGCCACACTGCATGCCGCTGCCACAAAAGAGCCTGCTCTTACTGCCTGCTGTTGCGATATTGATATTGGGAAATGCTTTATCGACACTGCTCTAACTTACTGTAAACAGTAACGTTTATGTTCTATAAGCACTTTGTTGTCTTTGTAATGAGTCATTATTGATTGAACTTTGCTATGTTTTTCATGCGATATGCTACGATGCTGAAGCCACGTGTGCTACAGGTGCTAATTTGATGACGCATTTTACTCGTTGTTACACTCCATTTTTCATCGGTTTGCACTCAGCAAGTAACTTCACAGTGTGTTGCCTTGTGTGCCAAGTTTCTGCCATGCCTTGGGGAAATTTCTACTAAATGTCATTAACTTTATTTGAGTTTATTATTATTATTATTTTTACTTATCAAGCCATGACGCCTCGTTTATCTACTGCTGGTTTTAAAAAAGTGCAATAAATGCACGATTGACAAAACATGATGAATAATCGTGATTTAAATAGTGACCAAAATAATTAATTGATAATTATTTTGGACATTATCGTGCAGCCTTCTGATGATGAGTGTTTTATTGTGTAAATGTTTTAATTTATCCCGCAGAGTTCCAAAAAAAAGTGCGTAAAGATCAACACCTACAATGTATTTTTATGTAGATTGTGTCACGTGTTCATCATTCTAGTGAGCACAGGTGTGTACAATTGGATTGGAATTTCATCCACACAATCTTAAAAAAAATACTTGCCATTGGTATTGATGAACTGAACAGTTACAGTAAATGTTGTCTCTGTTACCATCAGACCATTAGAAAAACAACTTTATTTAGATTGGAAAAAATAGCTTGTGTAATTTCACAAAATGGCCCAAAAATGTAGATATGATGATGATATTGATGTGCATTTTATTGTAAAAATGTATAATTTTTATCACATAGGTTTAAAAAAGGGGTTTGAAGGTGAAGCGCTCCCAATGTATCAATAATGTAGTTCTGCTCCGTATGGTTTGTGTCACATGTTCATAAAGGAATGTACTGAGTGACCGAAGAGGCCATTTGTGTGTCTCGAATTGATTGGCTCTTTTTAAAGTACCTAAACATGTCTGTCGGTACTAATCATCCTTCACATTGTCTGTGATGTAAGTTAAAGATTGCATCAACCGGTCCAAGACAGATAAATGCTTTCAATTCCATATGAAACTTAATGCATGTAGTAATGCTACACATATATCGTATCGAGATGAGTTTTTTTACAATATATTGTGCATTTCTAGTAAAAACACACTGCTGTATTTTGAGTAAAATATTATGCAAGTTATATCTTAGTTCTTTGCGTCTACAGAATTAGCTGTAGGTCTTTGTTCTTCTGACCTGCTTGAAGAAAACAAGACATTGCTCCTACATTAATGTGTGTTTAATATACAGTAGAGATGGGTTGATGATGTCTTGTTGATTTGAAAACAGTCAAATGTAAAACCTCTTAGAAATTTTAAGATTTTGAAGTTTTTACTATCAAATGTTAAAGTTTTTAAGCCTTGCCACTGTCTGACAAAGAAGAAAACAGCAACGTAGTCAACAGTCAATTCTGCCAACCCTCATAAAATAGCCTTTTCTTGCGAACAAATTGTCATAGCACTTAGTTTGAGTTTACATTCTATAACATTCACTCTTCCATTTACAGTATGTCTGCCTAATTTATCTGACCAAGGGTACTGACAAGTAGGCAGCTTGTCAGTGGGTTTTCACCTTTGTTTTCAGTGATTGTCTAATTGCATACCAGACTTCATATTTTTGGGGAAATTATTTTAGAAAACCATTAAAAAAAAGGTGAAAACTAACATTTTAATTCATACCTACATGGTTACGAGATGTATATTGTATCAACGTTAAGGTCTGCTTAAAAGCTAAAGTATTTCTGTACTCTCACTGGCGATGTGATTTATGCTATTGCAAATGCTCTTGCTAAAGCCTGGCACCTTACAAAATATGAATTTAAAAGGTAGAAGATTGATGCCTTATATGTAATAATTGTTTGAAGAGATTAGCATGATAGGATCGGGTCTTACAGTAAAATAGATTCAACTGTGCAAAAGGAGGATGAACCAGTTGATATGTTAATTGTTTGATATAGTATAGTTTGCAAGAGTTTTCTAAAAACAAATCGCATTATGGTAGATAATTGATAAACAGGCTGAACATATTGACAGCAGCTGAGAAAATGCAAGGCTAAATGGAACTATACGACAAACAAAAATGTAGATGTGAGTGACCTCCAACACTCAGAGATTAGATAAATCGACTATTCAGCTGAGAGTGGAGTAGAAGAAGAAAAGTAGAAGAATGTAGGGGAGAAAACAGACATTCTGGTGTGATGGAGAAGAGGAAGTGCGTTGTGTTGAAAACAGGAATTGTGGTAGCGGAAAAGAAGGATGTAAGAGAGAGTTGAAAGACAAAATTGAATGCATAAGAATGTTGGCGTTGTGGCAAGAAAGATTTTGGGCAAGTGGAAACAAATGGAAGAAGGTTGGCAGAACTAATGAGATAAGGATGGCAGAATTGTTACTGACAGACAAAAGGAGGCCATTGCGAAAGCCCAAAAACTCAGACCAAAAGACAAATGATGTCATTTTTGAGGCTGATGAATTATTGTAGCATATGGATTCCAAAATTTGTTTTGAATTGACTAGGCCACTGCTTGATATCAGTTATGAAAAAAGCTGACGAGGCATTTGACAGTGTGAAATTGGAATTGGTTTAATTCATCCGTATTGACACTACCGGATTACAGCAAACCATTTTAAGCAAAGAGTGACCGCTAAACAGGGATTTATGACTTCAGTTTTGTTGCAGAAGCATGACGGGAAACTGAGGCCAGTCAAATTTTACTCTGAGGAATTGGATGCAGTTGCTGGGCCGACCCCTGAAGGCGTTCAGGTGGTGCTGGCCGCAGCATTGGCTGGGGAGGCTTCAGTGGAGGTTGTGTTGTTTCACCCCCTCACGTTGAGGGTTCCCTATGTATTTGTTTTGTTGCTGGAAACCCCCCCCCAAAAATGACACTCTTATCGCCTGCATGACATTTATATTGCACCGCGGTTCTTGTATCACAGGGACACATTATAATTGTTAGATGTGGAGCATCAAACCCAGCGACACCTTTGCCCACGCCTGTAGACGGCACCCCACACGACTGTGGAAGCCACGCCCAAATTTCCACCAAACCAAGACCTGACCTGAATGACACCCCTCTCCCGACTGGAGAAGTTTTTTTTTTTTTTTTTTGACGGTTCAGCTAGCAAAGGGGAAGACAGCCGCAAAAGGGTGGGATATGTAATAAATTTTGTTTTGAGGAACATTAAAATCGACATGTTCATTGCAAGCAGATGAATTGGTCGCGCTAATCAAAGCGTGTGAAATTTTTGAAAGCAAAGATGTTACAATATGGACAGACAGCGAGTATGGCATGTGTTTTATCAACTTTGGGCTAACCGCGGCTTCCAAACCACAACAAGAAAAGAAATGACCAAATTACAGCAGGAAACCGATTAGGCAAACAAAGCAGCCAAAGAAACAGTCATAGGTGTGCCCACAGTTGCCAAAGCACAAGACAACCGCGTTGACACACTACATGATGAACAAGACACACAGACCGTCTTGATATCAAAGAAAACATCAGCTCCTAAACTGTAGCAGCAAAAATGGCTAAATAAAGGAGCATAACAAGATGTTGAAGAAAAAAGTAGATTGGCGGTTCGAAAACCATGGTTACTAAAATTCTGATTTGAATGAGCAGCAAAGTTGACACATGAGCTTTGCCATGTGTCAACAGGGGGGAATATGCATGATCAGTTGCATATGGGTTCACTTTTTATACTCCACATGTTTGTGTTTTTTGTAAATGTTGTGATATCTGTTTTTGCAATAATGCGCAAGTTTATTTGTGACCACATAGAGGCAAATTTCCAGAACCACCCGAATCATTTCATATGATATATATGGATGACATTGAATCAAATAAGGCATTAGGAAATCAATATTGTTTCGTCATATTAGATTCATTCTTAAAGTGGGTTGATTTATTCCCAACAGCGCATTGTGATGCACAAACAGCTGTCAAAGCATTGTGCGATCGAAACATACTGACATTTGGCAGTCTGAGAGTAATTAGAAGTGACAATTGATTGCATTTTGTGAAAAAAGCTGTTACTAAAGTTGGAGAACTGTTGAATATCAGAAGGGCTTGTTGAAAGAACAAATGGGACAGTCAAGGCCATACGCATAAAAACAATGCAAGTGATAAAGAGACAGCGACCAGATTGCATTCTTATTGTGGCCACAGAAATGAGATTTGTTCCGCTGAAGAAAAAACGTTATCACCATTTGAAATAGTATATGGAGGACCATATGGACTAGCAGACTTAACCCATGACCAGCCACCTAGTGGATGTTCTTTTCCAGTTCACATGAAAAGACTGTTTGGCACAAGGGAGATGCATAAGCACAATGACTGGCCAGTGTGTTCTATCCCACAGAAAACTCGGGTCCAGATCGGAGACCAGGTGTACCTCAAGGTGCTGACGACCTCGTTGGGACAGTGAACGCTGGGATGGCCCGTTCCAGATGATTGCAGCGACACCAACTGCAGTGAAAGTTGAAGGACGCGACGGGTGGATCCACCAGTCGCAGTGCAAGATCCTTCGACCCCCTGTTGACGGGCCTAGCGACGCCAGTCCCTCGAAGTGAGGATCAGCACCCCCAAGTGCACGGACGGTGCACCAACGAAAGACCACAGTGGAAGAAAGGGTTTTTGTGGTAAACACACCCCTCTCAGGAGAATGGCCTGTCCGCCAGCACTCCTCCGAGCAGCATGCTGCTTGATGCTGGGCGGAGCCCTTGTGTCCGGACGACCAACAACGCCTACCTCAGACAGACAGCGTTTGCCCACCAGCGTAATGGGCAACCTCCAGCTCCAGACGGACATCACAGGAACAGCGATAAACGCTACGTTTGTTTCAGTGTTGAGAACTCCACCCATTGGTCCAAATGCAACACTGACAAACCACCAGTCCCAATCACCAGACAAACTTCCGTCTATTTTTGATGCGATTGGCATGCCTTGGAGCATTCCTGACAAAGACAAATTGATTGACAAAGCAAATGCAGCGGGTTCGCATTTGCCATATTTGGTGCTCTATTTCCAGTGACTGTGTACAAACACACCGATTTCTATAGTTTAAAACAAAAGTACTACATCAGACAGCGTTACATGATCGACCCGCTCTATAGGAGCAAATCCCTTTCCCTCATTTCACATCGTTATAGGACAGATAATTGCTTCAGGATGCGACAACGCTCCTACATTACACAACGATATCGTACTGATTTTGCATTTAAAGATAGACAACATCGCTACATTAAACAACGATACAGTAATGATCTTGTGTTTAGAAACAGGCAGTGCTCCTACGTCACAAACCGATACCAAAATGACCCTGAATTCAGAGCCAAACACAAGGAAATCATGAGACTGGCAACGAAAACTAAGTGTGATTTATTGAGAACTAATGCGTTGCATTGCACAATTAAGATTTTGAAAAAATAAAAAGTCATAAACTAATTATTTAAATAGAGAATCAGTTGTGAAATCACTAAAGCTATTGAGCTCTTCAAAAGAATAAATTAAATTTGGACCCACATTTGTCTGCTCTGTGTGTCACGGAGCATTATTTCCTAACCAAGTGCACCCTTGTAAGCGCAGTACTTATCAGAAAAATAAACATACTGTTGAGAGTTGCCTCACAGGAAAGTATGTTCATATTTGTAATCATGAATGTGAACCATCATGCAAAGTATCAGAGGAAAGAAAACAAGAGTGGATTTGTCACACTTGCTTTGCACATCTTAAAAATGGCAAAAAGCCAGCTCTAGCGGTTGCTGATAACCTCCAACGCCATGTTGAAGCAAATCAAAGGAATCAATTTACCATTTGGTGGCATGTCTGTTATCGGCGTCGGGGATTTCTATCAGCTCCCTCCTGTGAGACAGTCCAAACCTTTGTGTGTTTGCGATCCCACCAGGCTGGACCACTGGCGCGACAGCTTCCAAATTATCACTTTGACTGAAATCATGAGGCAGAAAGATGACGTTCCGTTTGCCGAACTTCTGAACCGACTTCGCGTCAAAGAGAAGTCCCATGATCTGTCGGAAGTGGACAGAGCTTTGCTGGCTATGACTTACACCGTTCCAGAGAACTGCCCGAAGGAAGTTCTGCATGTTTTCGCCACAAACAAACAAGTAAATGACCATAACACTCAGATGCTGAATCTGCTTCATGACGAAATTGTGACTCTCGATGCAGACGACTACAAGAAAGATCATAGGACTGACAGAATGGCGAGACAAGCCGCCCCTGTCCAAGGGGCGAAGAACGAGTTGCCGGACTCGATAAAGGTGGCCATTGGTGCTCGTGTTATGGTAACCCGCAATATTGATGTTCAGGCAGGTTTGTGCAACGGCTCCTTTGCGAGAGTTGTCAAATTGGTGCACTATGCCAACAATGCACGCGTTCAGAAACTTGGGCTGGAGCTTGACGCTGAGACAAAGGCGAGTTTTGCTGATAACATTGTTTACATTGACAGACTGTAGGAAAAGTTGAAACGGCCTGGAGTCGTGCGTTTGCAGTTCTCCATTAAGCTTGCTTTTGCTTGCACGATCCACAAAGTACAAGGTATGACCAAATCTGAAGCGGTGGTGTCTCAGAAAGGTGTCTTTGAGCACGGCATGGCGTACGTGGCCCTGAGGCGAGTGACGTCTCTCAGTGGGCTCCATGTGCTGCATATGGACGAGAGAAGGATTCATGCCAACCCCGAAATAACCTCTGCTCTTGCTACGATGACAGACGCTTCCTTGGACTACGTGATGCCTCTCCTTCATGTCATGCCCATACTAGCTCCTACCAACAACCTGGTCGTTGTCCATCACAACACCGAAGGGCTGCTTTGTCATGCGCAGAATATCAAATGTCACCAGAAGCTGCACTTTGCTGACATTTTGTGCTTGACAGAAACACACCTCCAGGGGTTCGTTGATGCTGGAAATGTCGTCTTGGAAGGCTACACAGTGTATCATCGGAACCGAAGTGTCTCACATTTAAATTGTCCTGACTTGGCAACAAAACGTGGCGGCGGTGTAGGTATTTGGGTGAAAGAACACATTTCGGCACAGGAAACGATCTACATCCAGGGTGTCACCGATATTGAATTTGTTGTGGTCAAACTCTAACCTCCCATCGATATGTTCATCGCTACTGTGTACAGGCCTCCGGGGCAGAGTCTGCGCTATTTTTTGCCAAACTTGGAAAGTTTGTTGTACTCTCTGGAAGTGATGGACCATCATCAGATCCTGGTATGCGAAGATTTCAATGAAGATGCGCTGTCAGACTCACACAAGCCCATTATGGAACTGTTTGTCTCTAAGGGTTACACACAGCTCATAAATACGTGTACCACTGACAAGAACTCACTCCTTGACCTCATATTTGTCTCCCGACCTCAGTGTGCTGTTCATTCAGGTGTCCTGCGAACATACTACAGCTATCACAATCCTGTCTTCTGTGTTTTACACACTGAAAGGTGAGTCATGTACAAGTTGCACATTAAGTGTTGTCCCTGTCGTGTTATGGCGCCCTAAGGTCAACGTGATGGGATGAAATCCGGGGTGAGGATGGTCTTGCGTGTGTGCGAGGTGAGTAGGAGGTGAGGTGAGAGTCAAATTTCGAGACAAAGTAACAAAAAAAATGGGTCAAGTCGATGGGAGGGATCTGCGGTCAAAAATGGATTTAGCATGTGTGTGAGGTGAGTGGAAGGTGAGGAGATGAGAGATAAAACACAATCGAGTAAGTATAGAGATCTTTGAGGACGGAGGGTCAAGTTGATGGGAGGGTTTAGTGGGATTATCACCTTTTGGTTTGTTCACCATTTTGACAGTCACAATCATCAGCATGAGGTGAGAGCAGAAAACAGACAAGGTAAGTAGGTCACTATAATAGATTTTTTTGTCTACTGTACATGTTATAATTTACTCTCTACTTAAAGCAGGTCTATCATTTTGGAGAAATGGAGAGAGCATAGGTATGTGTCTATGGATGGATTGTACGTGAGTTACATAATCTTATGTCATCCCAATGTTTTTATAGGCATAGTATCCATTATTTTGTTGGCATTGAAAGATGAGTGAAAATGCTAAATAGACTGGCCCCCTTGAGGTTTCCTTTTCCAAGAACGCTTGGCACTAAAAGACTTAAAATCAACTGTAGGTTTGCCTATCTTTTGCAGCGTTTGCCATCACTCTTCTTAATTTGTTTCTTTCTTTTAGACCTGTAATTTATGTCAATTAAAACAAAAATTGTGCAGATCTTTATCGGCTTTTGTTGTCACCTTCTTCATGTATTTTGTTCTGTTTTTGTAGACCAATGTTTATCACTTGTTGCCTGTGGCTCCACATGTTGCATTCATCCAAAGAACAACTGGAACATCACCACCGTGTGCAAGTGGTTGATGGCACGTCATCAGACTTGTCCAGTGGCTGCTTCCTTCTGGATTAAACCAGGTCTGTTTTCTGCTCTCTTCAGGCCACTTTTTTTTTTTATTAGTAGGAAAAGGTAAGTAGCTCATCAGTAAACCTATCTTCTTTTGTAAAGGCAGTAAAAGTAATTTTTGTCCCATCTATTTATTTTTTTTAGAGCGATGTTGTCCACCTGTTGCCTGCGGCTCCACATGTCGCATTCATCCAAAGAACAGCTGCAAGCTTGCCACCAAATAGAAGATTTTGATGAGTAATTGTATTGCTTGGTCAAGGACCTGTCTTCATCTGGAACAAACCAAGTCAGCTTTATCCTCTCTTCAAGGTAAGCAGCTCATCATTGAACTAATCTTTCGTCCTGAAGTCAATAAATGTTGTAAATATATTTCTTTTCTATTTTTAAAAGGCTCTTTGTTCAGGAGCAAGAGTGGTTCAGAGCAGAATCACAGTAACAAATATGTGAGTGTATTCATGTCACTGTACTTGATTGGGCATGAATGTGATTTACTAATTTACTGTATTGTAGAAAATGAAAAGATGATGATGTCAGCATCATGTAAGTCTGGTCCTGTGTTATCCTTTCCCCCCCAAAAGACAAAAAAATATAAAGTAAAAATGAAGAAGAAAAAGAAATCAGGTGCCACAAGACGAAGACCACAGACAACCAAGCACCACTTCTGCTGATTACTTTGTAAGTAGCCAATTAGAGTAGCCAAGTTGCCATTAACCGGTGTTTTCAAATCAGCATTATCTTTTACAGCTTTCGTCCTCACCACCCTCTTCATGTTTTCATCATGCGACTTCCTGACGAGTTTACAAGGTCCATGACACTATCCTATCCTTGGGATGCAATTTCTTTTTCTATTCTTACGCTGTTGTTCGTGCACTGAAAAGAACAGTCCTAGTCACCTAATCCAATCTACATGATCTGTATCCATAGATACATTTTTGCCATTATCCTTGTGCTCTACAAAGGTTGCCATATGAAATACCTATTCACTCATGTATTTCTTTGTTTACATACATTTGTATGTACCATACTCATGAATTTCTGTTAAATCTGAGATCAAACAAGCATTCTGTGAGGCACGTCTACCTCAATTTTTTTATTGCTTGTGTCAACGTTTACCCTAGCAAAATCTATCCATCCCATTCATCCATTATCTGTCGGCACTTAGCTGTCTTCAGGCAGTGGGTGGTGGACACGCTCAACTGTTTGCCAGCAAATCGCAGCGCTTGCAAATTATGGAATGATAACAAATCTGCTCTAAAATCTCACCATTGCCGTTGATACAATGTTTATTGTAACATGTTAATATTCTAGAACATAAATCCCTCACTCTGACACATGTAGCTACAAGTAGTGCATCACATCACTAAACAATTTGTATTTGTTGGTGTCTCCTTTTTCAATGGTTTGCACTTTTAATTTTTGACAATCTTGTTTGATCTTAGATATTTATTTCTATTCATTTATTTTTTTTTAACTTAAGTCTTTGTGCACCTGTTCACTGACCTTTTCACTATTTCATGATTACGTCTTTATTAAGAAATCCTAAAACAGTCATTATGAGATGAAATTCTGTCTTTCCACTGCATGATACTCCCTCTACTAAAACTTTGTAATGGACTATAATGCAGCACTTATATTTTAGGTGTAAAGTGCCTAAAATTTAAATGTATAGTCATTCAACAGGAAACTCATTGAAACTACAGAAAACAAGACATTGCACACCATCTGCCACTGTTTTAAGCCTGTTCTGCCAACCAGCTTCCATCAAACCTTCTCAGCGATTATTTTTCAGCCTTTATATCAAACATCCTGTTCAGCGTCATTCAGCCCTACTTTGATTAAGGGTTTAAGCTGCCAGCATACTCAAATGCCTCTTAGTTAAAAATAAATAAAAAAATGTCATCCAGTGGAAACACTTTTGCTGCTATAGGACCAAAATTCTTCTTGTTTATACACTTATTTATTTAAATTTCTTATCTATTCAACTATTACATCTTTATTTACTTATTAAGACATTTTAGCGCAGTTTGTGTGATGGAATTCTATCTTTCCACTTTATGACACCTCCTAAAACACTGTAATAGATTCTGATGCAGCACTTCTGTGTTATGTGCACAGGTGTGCATTTTTATATTGGCCACATTCTTACTTACAAGAATTACCGTAGAGGGACGAGATAGAGGAGTAAGACGTAGGCATCAATGCCTTTTGCAGCTAAACACAGCTCGTGTTTGTCATGGTTTGTTGGATTTTGGGTTGTGGGTTCATTTTGAGGGGTTCTGTTATTTCCTGTTTATATAGTTCCCGCTTCTACTCCTCTCGTGTCTCCCTGCGTTAGTTTTGTTTTGGTCCACCTGTCCGTGTTACCTGCTCCTCGCGTGTCCATCAATCCGCTTCCCCGGCCTGTTGCTCCCTTTACAGCTGTCGCGCATCTGTCTTATTAGTTTGTGTGTATTTCAGCCGAGTTTTTGTTACAGCCCGTGTCGGATCTTTGTCGTATCATAGTCGTGTCTTACCCGTCGTCTGTCAGTCCCGTCTAGTCCCGGGTTGCCCGTCACACCTGCCCGTTCGTGTTTGTTTTCTATTTTTCCTGCGCCTTTCGTTGGAGTTTTTTGCCATCTTGTTTTTCCCTGCTTTTGTTCCTGCCAACCCTTTGTTGTAATAAACATTGATCGCTTCATCCATTCCTTGTCCCGATGTCTCCCTGCATTTGGGTCCTCACCCACCTCCGCAACCACGCCAGCCTACCTCCCTGCATCGCACCCGCGTGATAGTGTTAGCTGAGGTTGCTACAGCATTATTTTCAATTTTAAAAAAAAGCAGGCAGACTAAATATCTTCTAAGTTCATCCTTGTTCAAACACAGGAATATTACTAAAACGGAAAAAAGTTATGTCTCCAGATGATTCAATTCTGAGTGCCCCCGTTAAAGGACATTGAAATGTATTCCATTTGACACGATTAAATGTTGTCTTTTGGCATATACACACAATCATAAACTGGGTGAAACACGAATGCTACTTAACATCGGTTATTTATGGTCAAATGAACTCAAACCGCGTCGCGAAGAAAAGTAAACGCAAATTCTTGGATAGCATTAAACATAAAGTGGCGAGGCATTCACTGACGCTCACACTTTTGACTATCTGAAACACACTTAATGTAAAACAAGTAGTCCCACCCCTGAAGCGAGAGAGCGTAATGCAAACTGAAGGAAATTCATATTTTTCAAATTCAATATATCAATAAAATAGTGTGTACATGGAACTGTGTTATACTAATATAGATTGAGATGACGTAATGTCAGTATAAAGCAGATATAGTCTTGGCCCGGGAGAAACACAGACAAGTCGGCACCTCCAAAAGGAACAGATGGCATTCCCCGACACAACATTCCACCAGGAGCAAAAGGCTCGGAATCCCTCTCGCTCGTGCTGATGTTTGGCTGTGGTGTGGAGCGAAAGTGTTGTACGATAGGCTTCCCACCAATGCCTCAGGTAAGTGCGCCCTAATCACGCTGATCATGCCAATTAGTGTGACAGCATTAAACATGGCCAGAATAAATTGGGAAGGCGTTGGACGGTGGGAAAGAATCCCCTTCCTTGTGAGGAAGAAAAGGGACATGCAAGAATGGTTGAAGGAAGGAGACCCCACGTACATAGATCCAATTGGAGTTCCGAGAGGGGTCCCTGATCGATACAAATTAGTGGATCAAGTGGTGGCAGGATTGGAGAGTCTTTTCCTGTTCATTACAGTAAACAAAAATGTGGACCGGATTAATTATGTCCACTACAATGTCCAACGATTGGCGAACTTCACCACCACGGCACTCGAGGCAGTGCATGAGTAATTGGCAGCCACGTCTCTTATGGCATTCCAAAATAGAATGGTTTTAGATATGGTGTTAGCTGAAAAAGGAGGAGTGTGTGGTATATTTGAGGATGAGTGCTGTACTCTGATTCCCAACAATATGTCTCCTGACGGTCGCCTTACTAAGGCATTGGAGGGTCTGCACACGCTAAGTAACAAAATGAAGGAGCACTCAGGTGTGGACACCAGTTGGTACTCTGACTGGTTAAACATCTTTGGCAAATACAAAAGCTTGATTGCATCAGTACTGATTTCTATCGCTGTGTTTGCTGCTATTATGGTGTTATGCGGATGTTGCTGTATTCCATGTATCAGATCATTAACTGTTAAGACAATCGAACGCACGTCGGGGCCACTCCCTCCGGGTGGCCAGTACAGGATGATCCCTCAGAAGGACCCCCAGGAGGCGGAGACAGCTGTGGCCCTCCGGGAGTCCGGGATATCAAACGGTGCTAGTCGCGGGGACGAGATGACCCAGAGGCACCTGGTGGAAAACAACTGTGAGGAAAACTACGAACAGGAGGATCCAGCAAGTGATTCTGCAGGGGAAGAAAGACCAATGAGAGCAAACTGCAGTATACACATAGCCAATAAAATAATGCCAGGATGCCTTTGTTGCTGTTCCATTTGCATATTGTGTAGTATAACTCATTGCTGGGCAACTCGGATGAGATTACGTCTGATGGTGGCAACAGAGGCGTACAGGGCTGTATTGAGAGGGACCCGAGACCCAGGTGCTTGTATTAGATCTGTGTGTTAGGAATAAATCCACTCGTGTGTGAAAATGCCGGTTTCCTGATACCTTTCTATTGCAGAACGAGCGCGCAAATTGCTGGATGAGTGGCAGTTGGGTAAGGTCACAAATTGGAGTCAGATTACTAACTTGAGTTTATGTTGATTTAGAAATAAAATTCCAACAAAACGTTTGATGAAACGTTAAGGGTGATCTACTGTATAGGTGTGGATTCTCAAGCCCCTTGTGTGCCCCTTGATGTTATTAATATAGGTTTATTAAGTAGTAATTAATCTGTGGTCACTGAAGGCAAGGGGTTGGGATGCAGAGCTGTCACCACAGTTATGAGGCCGTTACCAATTTAACTTTTTTCTACTTTTTTCAAGATGAGTTGAGACCAACTTCAAAGTTAATTTGCAGCTATCCGCCTCAAAGGGCGGAACTGCTTGAAAAAAAGCTCACTTCTCACAGACTACGAGAGAGCAAGGTAGGCAACTTGGCTATTCACTCTTAAATTCAAATTGAATGTTACATTTCCCCCAAATATTGTTCAGAATTTTTTCTGTTTTTCCTCGTAAATGTACCGCTGTGAAATAGATGCCTTTAATACTGCTAATTATATTTGGCGACTGGCTGACTTAAAATGTATTAAAGTGACACAAAATTCGAAAATATTTCGAATATAATAATATGTAGAAAGAATAGTTATACACTTCAAGGTGTGTGTAGTGTTAGCTTTAATTTCCGTAACATTGGTTTATGTTCTGTAAAAGCCGTTCGAATTCGGTGGGAACCATGGGGAGGTGGGGGTGGGGGGGTGGGGGTGTGGGCTCTTGACTATGGCCGTGGGAAAAATAACTCAGCCAGAGGATATGGTGAAAACTAGAAATAGTCAATAAATCATTTGAAATGCCTATTTATTTAATGCTCTCCTAACCTATAGTTTTCACATTTTAAATCTTTCGTCGTCTGCGTCTTTTTTTTCACAACAGCTTTAGGTTGGGTGGTCGTGGTGTGTGTGTGTGTGTGTGTGTGTGTGTGTGTGTGTGTGCGTGTGCGTGTGCGTGTGTGTGTGTGTGTGTGTGTGTGTGGAGGGGGGGTAAAGTCGAATCAATATCATACACTGTTTTTGTCGCCACTCGTCACAATAAATCAGTTCTAAGTACTAGAATATGTTACTGACTTTTATTTTGGAAGTGTTCTTAGCGTGCCTTCGCTCACAATGCACTTGATTGGCAGATGGAAACTTCTGCTAGCTCACAGATTTCCCATGTGTGTCATGGTTTGTTGGATTTTGGGTTGTGGGTTTATTTTGAGGGGTCCTGTTCCTTTCTGTTTACATATATAGTTCCTGTTTCTGCTCCTGTCGCGTCTCCATGCGTTAGTTTTGATTTAGTCCACCTGTCCTTGTTACCTGCCCCTCGTGTGTCCTCCAATCCACTCCCTTAGCCTATTGTTCCCTGTCCAGCTGCTGTGCGTTAGTCTGATTAGTTTGTGAATGTATTTAAACCTAGTATCTGTTACAGCTCTTGTCGGATCATTGTCATTGTCATACTGTCATATTGTCTCTATCATATTGTCGCCTTGTAGTCCCGTCTCGGCTCCGTGTTTTCCTGCCAGCCTGCCCGTGGTGTTTGCTTTCTGTTTTGCCAGCCTGCCTGCGTCCTTAGTTCGAGTTTTTTGCCGTCCTGTTTTTCCCGCTTTTGTTCCCGTACGTTGAGTTAATAAATATGGATTTCATCAACCCCCTGTCCCGACGCTCCCCTGCTTTTGGGTCCTCCTCCTCCGCAACCACGGCGGCCTTCACACCCGCCGCGCACCTCCATGACAATGTGCTGTTTTAAGCTAGTTTGGCTACAGACTTGTTGCTTTTTGTTGCTCAGCGCTGACACCCGATGGATCTAAAACATCATTGCTCTCAACTTAATCTACTGACAGATAAGACATTTTATTTTGTCACGAATACAATAACACTTACGTTTTTATTTTATAATACATAATAATGTTTAAATGCAATGAATACCTCTATTTTAATACCTAATGTAAAAGTAGTCTATTTAATATTAAATTAAACTTAACTTTAGAAAAAGTAGACATTTTCATTGATTGAATAGGTGCTTTGTGGTCATCCCCTTAGCCATTTATTAGTGTGGAGAATGTGATGGGACTGGATGATTCTGACCTCATATTTATTACTATTTAATACGCCTAACCAGAACATCAAGGGGCACATAAGTGCTTGATGTTCGCGTTGTTAAGTGTGTTTCAGGTTTCCTTAGTCAATATACCTCTTTGAAATTGACACAGCTTTAATACTGTGAATTACATTTAGGCAACTGGTCGACTCAAAATGTATTAAAGGGCTACAAAAAATACATGAAATATAAAGCATGGTTATTCACTTCAAAATGTGTAGTGTTAGCTTTATTTTCCGTAACGTTGCTTTATGTTCTGTAAAAGCCGTTAAAATTCGGTGGGTGTCCGTGGGGGGGGTCTCGGTTGGCAGGCTTGAGAGAAAAAAATCTTGTCTAGCAGGTGGAGAAACAATGTCCTCTTGCAACATGTGCATTGTGGAAAACTATAAACTGTAAACAAATAATTGGACATGCCTATTTATTTTATGTAGTATATTTACTACTTCATAATTTTATTTGGGGAGGGGGGGGGGGGGGTGTTAGACCTCAAATTTACCTCAGAATTATTTACCCTGCTTTTCACAATATTTCAGTCCTGGACGCCTGGGTGGAGTAATATGTTGGAAAATTCGATTTTGTATCTTCCCTAAGAAAGTGTCCATTGAAATTCCCTAGTGTGTCTTTGCTCACAATGCACATGAGTGGCAGGTGGACGCTTCTGCTAGCGCACATATTTGCCGTGTGCGGCTTTAAGCTAGCTTGGTGACTGTCGCTCAGCACTGACACCTTAAAATTAACTGTTCTCAACTTCACCTACTGACTCAAACGACTCTTTATTTTCGTTACATTCATTATTACGTTCTTGCGTTGTAATTGTACAGGTAGAATCTTTAATTGTAGTCAATAAATGCATTCTAATATTATTATAACACAATTTTATTACAGTTTTAAACTGACTTTAGAGAAGGAAGAAATTCTCGTTTAAATAGGTGCATTGTGGATATTCCCTTAACTATTCAGTCGAGTGGAGAATGTTCATCAATTACATACACATGTTGTCGCCACCGGTCACAATAAATTGGTCCTGAGTGCTGGAATATGTTGGGGACTATTTTGTAAGTGCCCCAAGGACATGTCGGTTCAATGTTCTTAGCGTTTCTTCACTCACAATGCACGTGACTGGCAGGTTAAGGCTACTTGTGCACACATTTGCCACGTACGGCTCAATGTTAGCTTAACTGACCTCTAGCTTTTTTGATCAGCATTGACACCTGGTGGAGCTTAAAAATAATTGCTCTCAACTTCATCTACTGACTCATGACATTTTATTTCATTACAAATACAATAATTATTACATTATTGTGTTTTTTATTGTACATGTACTATCTTTAATTGCAGTTAATACAATTATTCTAATTTAAATAAAACAACTATTTTATCACAGCATTAAGCTTATGTTAGAAAAGGAAAAATAATATCAGTTTTAATTGGGTGCTTTGTGGTCTTCCCCTTAGCCATTCACTTGAGTGGAGGGTGTGTGTCATGTAAAATTTTTAATGAGGTTGTGCGTGTATACTAGGTTTGGTACTACTTATACCGTTTCGGCAACACTATAAACCAGGGGACACCACCGTATTTGAAACCGAGAGCTACTTCTTTGGTACTGAGTAATAGGAAGGGCTACCAGCTTATGCGAATCATGATCACATGTTTGTGATTTCTCACTACTATTAAGAACCAGCTGTAGACATGTAATTTAAGTGTAATATGTCATGTATATGTTATTCATGCATAATTGTTCGTAAAATCCCTTAAAAATCACAATGTTCTATCACTTGTAAGCTATTTGCAGAACAGGTCTGCAGGTTACTAATGTGTTACTCAGGGGCTTTTCATGTGATACTTGGGGGCTACCCAGTGCCCACGAGTACCACATTGTTGACCCCTGCTCTAAACATTTACATTTACTTATTTAACAACAACAGCAACAAAAAACATGGCCTTAATTGTTTTTTCCTTTCTCTTTCAGAATGGCTACACCAATGATAATTGCGAAAGTTGTCGCCATAAGACCCCAAACCACAGCCAGTGGATGGAGCGTGTCATCAAATGGCACAGTCAAGATGGAGGGGCAGCATCACAACAAAAACACAACTATTGCCCTCTGTGACGGTCAAAAAAATTATAAAATGGTGCTTTTCGACGCGAAAAAGGTCACAGAGGGCAATAGTTATGTTTTTGCTAATTGTGGTACGGGTAACGACCCCACTGTGCTGCTCACAAAAAGAGCCACAACAATTTATCAGGGCCCCCAAATCAACCCCCCGAGTTACAAGCGCAAGCAAGGCTGCTGGTTTTCCCCCCATCACTTTAGTCATCCCCTCAGGAAGTGATTAATCAGCTTCCTGAGGGGATGGTGACAGTTGATGGTCAAATAGCTGATGTAAGTTTACTGAGTTATGTGTGTACACATACGCATTAGCACACATGCCTATGTACATACAGTCACAAACAGGACTCTGTCCAGACGTTTGTAAATCACAGGGAGCCTCAGAGGTCACGTGGATGAAAAAAAACCCAAAGCTGTACTATATATACCCTCATATATATATATATATATATATATATATATATATATATATATATATTGAAGGAATGTAGTTTCAAGTAGGTTGATTGGCAAGAAAAATTCAGAGTAGCAACTTTCTGCGGAGCAGACCAGGGAGGTCAACACCTGGTGCGATCATTTGTCTTTGTGATGCAGTCAGTAAAACTAGGACTTACTGGCGGATGAGATAAAGTACAGCTCTACAGTACTGTTAGTTGATATTAAATGATTGTTTTAAGTGTGAATAGTCTGTAAACTTTGACTACATTGGACTCTACTTTTGCTTTATTCACAAGTTTTCTCAAAAGGACAAATGCATTTGGAAAAAAAAATTGCAATGCACTGTTTATTTCAAGGACACTCAAGTATTATTTCCGTCTTTCAGCTTCACGTTCTTTACATACACACATTCTATGCACACATGCTCACTTCCATGTAATCCCAGCTATTATGTTATGATCCAATGTTTCTTTCTTTTTTCTGGGGGGCAGCTTTCCCATTTGCGGTTACTGGACTGGTGGATGGGAGGAGTCACCAGCGCACACCTGTTCGCCATTATCATTAGTCTGGTTCTTATGCCCTGGCCCTGGCAAGAGAGGAAATGTCACTGCAATATTGTATTTTTTTCTTCTTTTCTCTCCATTGCCCATGTGTTTCGGTACCTTGCTTTAGCCATGCTTATGCTAATGCAAGTAGTTCTGGTTCCCTGTAGCGTAGTCCTCGTCATCTGGAACCGTACTTGCGTAGGATTGCTTTCACATTGTTGTTCGTTTGTGTTATTCCATCTGGCTGTACCCTTTCACATTGTTCCTTTTAGGCCTCGAGCTCCTTTGTCACTCCTTCCATCCATCACAACATAACATTTCTCAGTCGCGTAACCCTGCATAATTATTTTTACGAGTTGTCAGTGGCTCATGTCCTGCGTGCATGCTTTAATATTGTTTGCTCGAATTTTTCTGCTGTTTCTTGGGTCAGTACTTCAGTGCGCTTACACTTAACATTATTTCTGTGTTTATTTGGTCCATTTAAGATCCGTCCAATCCAGATGTTGAGATTCAGAGGGGACCGGCCGGTGCCCATGCGCCATATCACCATCAAAAAGGTAAGTACTTGCGTTCTATATTTCCTGTTGTTGTTATTCACAAATACTGTACATACTGAACAAATGTGCAACTTTAAACTGTTGCAGGATGGTTATCAGGATTTCTTTGTGGAGGGAGGCCATTTTCCATGAAATTCGAGTGGGTGACTCTTATGAGTTCACTCATTTGAATGCGAAGGTCAATGAGTTTGGCATGACTCTCAACACGACCCAGTATACAGAGATTAATGTGAGTAAATAGAGATTAATGTGAGTAAATAAATGGTTATGTGTCTATTATTCAAAAGGGTGTAGGGTGTATGTGTGATTTTAGTTCAATATAAATAGTCTTAAATCCCATGATTTCATCTTTCCACTCAACAGATCCACATATGTGCCAAAAAGGTCACTGTTTTTGGGTGGGATGTGGAGGAAAACCACATCGAGGTTGTGCAAGCTCGAGGGCAGACCATGAAAATCCCACTGCAGGTGTGGGCCAACACCTTTAAGGATCCCCCCGAATCCCTTCCAGTGGCCTCCCACTCTTCCTTACTATGCACAATGGGGAATGTACTCAAGTGGCCCTTGAGTAGTTTTTTTTTTTGTTTTGTTTTTGTTTGTTTTTGGGCGACAATAAATGGATGTCATGGCAGCTGTTTCATTTCATTTGTTGGGCAGTTTGAGTATCAATACAGGGTAGTTGCTTATGACTTACTCTTATTACTTCTGGTCTAATACAAAAGTTGAAGATTTTGCGGTTGGCCTAGTAAATATTTTTAGATGTTAAACAACAATGTCAAAAGGTGTTGAACTGTGCTTTGGTGAACTCTTCTGGGCAACCAGCAAATGCTGATGATCATCATTTTACTGAGGGGCCGCATGGTGCCCCTTGCCTATATGAGTGCAAATGCAAGCAGCGCAATCCCAAAATTGCACCAGATGGAGAGATCAATGCTCTTAGTATATACATATTAAGTATTATATTGAAATGAACCATGAGCATCTGTTTGCTTAATACAGCAAATTCATGCTTATATAAAGCCTGCATTGGTGGCGCTATTTTAAGATGTAATCATCTATATGTATATATCGATGGAAAGTTTGAGGCCATGTCTACAGACTCCCACTCGTCTTGTTTAAAGTCACATCTTCATGAACCGCATAGTGCGGTTCAAGTTCATGTACACACATGCCAAGCCGCTAGACGGCAGTAATGTCACAAATTCTGTCCAATCAAAGAACTTCCGCCTCTGACGTTCTCGCATCTGCGTCTTTGGCGGGAAAAAGAGTAGCGCGATGATGCAAATCTCCGTTGAAGATGGTCACACAAAACCGGAGGCTTTGGCAAATCTCCACTTTGGTCCGTCACCCAGTAGGCATGTTGTTAGTGTCCGTCACAGGATTTATTTATGAGCTGATTAATTGTACTGTACTTAAAAGATTTATTTTGAAAATATTAAAATAATAATTATAGTAACAATAAAATAGTTTATTTATGTAACGGGATGTTATATGCGTTCTTAAATTATTGCGGAAGTGACCTAACGGCACAGTGCTGCACCTGTAGCGGCCGGCAGCATGCAGTTAGTGCTGTGCGGAGAGCGTACTGGTGAGTCGCATAATGGTATGGATGAATGTGAAATGTCTTATTATTTCAAATTGTGGTATATATGCTAACGTGAAGTGTGTTCTTAGCTGTAATGTACTTTCAAGTGTATTTTATGTCGGTTATAAAAGCAGTATTTTGTCGTGTGAAGTTTTTTCGCTCTCCATATTGGAGTGGTTCACAAATGTCGTTTCCGTACCGGTTTTTGAAACATTGTCTCACCAGTACCGGTTTCCACACTGTGTAACAGGTAATGTTGTCGACTTTGTTTTATTTTACTTTTCGTGCTGTTTTTCACTATACTTTGTTAGTCGTGTTGCCGTGAACTCATTAAAGTGTCTGTGTGTGCGCTGTAGTTGTGCGCTGCAACGTGTGATGCGTTTAAGGACGCTCCGTTAATTAGATGGTTCTTTTTCTATTTTGTCTTACAAACTTATAAATAAAATCTATACGATCACCGTTAAAAAGAAAATAGAGTTAGTGCTGCGAGGAGAGCGTACTGCTTGTTCAAACATCGTCTCCCCAGTACCGGTTGCCACACTGGGGTACAGTAATAAAGAGAAACATCCAAAATCCACCTGAGTGTCAGTGGTGTATTGAAGCGACAGCGGTGTGAAGCTGCAAGCTGCAAACTGCCACCTGCGCGAGTGGCCCGTCACACATATACGAATATATACCTAAATGTTCCTCCAATTCATAGCAACCTCGTGGTGCAATGATGACATTCATGATTTTCTATGTTCGAGGTCGGTGGATGATCTACATGGATGTGAACGTTTCCCTTTTTCTTCTCAGATGTGTATTTTTTTTTTTTTTACACACGCTTCTCATGCCGAATTCCTGTACTAACAGGACGTTTTAGTGCAAAGATTCAAGGTAATTACTATCTTAAATAGTGCCATGCATGCATTATGAAAATCTTGACCTAAGAATGGCAAATTAGTGTAACTTTAAGCTGAATTATATATGTGAAATGATTGATAACCGCCAATATTTTTCCCTTTCAACCAATAATCTACACTGTTTTACATTTGAATGTATTGAAATTGCAGCATTTACACATATTTTCCAAAAAATTGCAACTTAAGAATCTTTTATTTTTGAAAAAAGCTAGTAATTTGGACTTTTCTGTCTCCATCCAAAAATAATTGTCTTTTATGCGACTATTTACAAGAAATTTAGGCTTAAGCAGCTCTTTGTTTTGTGTCGGCAGCCATTTTGGATTTTGTATATACACAACAGGGTAACTGTGCATTCAAATAATGAGGTAATTTAGGCCAACTGTTCCATTTTTGGGCAAAACATTTAGTAATTTAGATATGTCTGTGTCCTTACAAACAAACGTAGGATTTTATGTGTTTTATTTTGTTACATTTCAATCTAAAAACTCTTAGTGCAGCATGGGGAAGAAGTGTTGGGTTGTGGACTGCAAGACGGGCTACTTGAACAGCAAGGTGGTCGAGTAGGAGCAACAGTCACAATGCACGAAAGGAGGCAGAGGAAACGGCTTGTCAAGGACGCTGTGCCAACCAACTTTTGCCACAGCATGGCCTACCCGCCCTGCATGCATTGAACCTCTTTGCGTTATTATATATTTATCAACACATTTAATTTAACAACACAAACATATTCCAAGACTATAATATTTAAGTTAGGATTCAAGGAAAATCATTTGATTATAATCAGAGTCAATTGTCGCACAAAGAAGATAAGATAGTGATAAACAATACAAGATTACCAATACTATACATAACATAAATAACCTTACCAATTGGAATAAACATGGAAAAAGAAGAAAAGAGAAGGACATCAAATTAAGTAAAAGAAAGTGTGATCCAATTGGAGGTGTGCATTTGCAAGAGCTGCCCTCTAAAAATAGAGGCGCACAAGCAAGAACCCAACAGTAGGGAGGAAGACACAGAGGGAGCAACAGCCCAAAGAAAGGATAGTTAGTTTAGTTATTGTTGTTAGTGTGCCATTAACCTGAGGACAGCTCTTTGGGAGCCGAAACGTCTTCTTAGCACACACATTTTATAATCTCTAGTTAGATATAATTTGAGTAGTCACATTAAAAAAATACAAATAAAAAAATGTTTATTAAAAAACCATAAAAAATAATAAAAAAATGAAATACATATTTCAACTTTTATTATGTCATTAAATATATATCAAAGGCAACACTGCATTACTGAAAAACATAACAAAGGGTACTCCTATTAGTGATATTTAATAAACTAGAACTTATATTATACATATTAACAGATATCATATATATACAGAAATAATAAGAACAATAAAATCAAACTAAAACATAAATGGATGTGGGTTGGACAGAAGTCCGCTATGGACGCCGTGGCCAACCAAAGGAAAGACCAGGATGCGGGTAAGGACCATGGATGGAAGGACCGTGTACCCACCTTCCGTTATCGGGGAGGGAACTCAATCCCCTATCCTGAGAGGAGGAGGGTTCAGACCCATGATCCTAACCCTAGGTTGGAGTTGAGCTGTTGAAGAGACAGCATCACAGTTTAAGTTTTGCAGTGTGCCATATTGATAGCCGAAACCTTGCCAAGGCACACTCATTCACGCTTCATAATTCCTTTGGTAGAGGATTGATATACTTGTTATTATGTTATGTTTTGTTAATTCTATTTTGTAGAGATGTATATTTTTATAATGTATATTTTTAAAGATTGTAGTAATAGTTTATCAATTAGAGAACGAAGGTGATCCTTATTGACCGAATTAAAGCGCATTCTTAATAATTATTAAAATAACAGACCTAGTTCCAATAAATAGTTAGTGATTCTTTAATTTACTAAATTGACTCCTGATTATTATTTAAAACAAATGAATTTTCAGTGATTATAAATCAGAATCAATTACAACAGGAAGAAAAATGACAAAGATGGAAGATGGTTGGACAGTAGCGCACTATGGGCAAAATCGCTAGCCCACAAATAAAGGGCGGGAACCAGATGTGGTTGGAGTCGTGGTGGGAATGACCGTACATTTCCCTTTCAATTCAAGAGTGGGGACCATGTACCCTATGCGGAGAGGGGGAGGGCACAAACCTAACCCCAACCCTAACCCATCGATAAACCTAACCCTAATCCTTTACCCATTGTAATAAAAGTATATTATGTAAAGACGTTGTGTAGCCATCCTTTAAAGGTTGATCTCATGTACCTGCACATATTTGTAATTTCCCCATCAAAAACTAAGTCTATAAATAATCCTAACCTTAACCACTAACCCTAACATCTAACCCCACCCTTACTGTAACCCTAACCTGGCCCGCGAGTTCCCCGACCCACCGCCCTAGCTCGCCCCCCTTGCAGCTCCTCCGGGCCTTCCGTCTGCCCCCGGCCGGCACCGGCGTTGGCTGGCTGGGTCGGAGGGTGTCGGTATTGGCCCAGAGCGCCTCAAGATTCACCTTTGCGCACAGGTCTCGAGCTGTGACGCCCATCAGGGCACCTTGCGACGAGGCGACGCACGTCCCTGGTAGCCCACCAATAAAATGACAAAGTGCCAATTTAGCCCCTGGTCGCCTACCAATTAAATGGCAAAGTGCCATCAACGATGCTGGGCGGCCTCCGGCCCGCGAGTCCCCTGACGTGCGTTTCATTGCACTGCCCCTGGACATGCGAGCACGACTCCAACCTGGCATGCCACCTCCTATAGTATCCTCCATCTTTATATCTGCCCCTGCACAGAAATGCTCTTGTGGGGAGGGCTTATACTCAGAATGTTTGACAATGAAGTGTCCATTAAATTTATCTATTTTTCCAAATATGCCACCACAGATTGGGCAGCAAAGCGCTGGACTGGGGAGCATGAACCTCACCTTTAATTTAATCACTACACATCTTGCAAAAATGGTAGGCAGCCTTTTTTTTAATGATTTTCCACTTCCACCATCACACCAAGTTCAGCAGGCTGTGGCACCAGTAAACGCCTTTTCCTCACATCTCTTATCATTGGTGCTCGTTCCTAGATCTACCACTGAGGGCATGGGAGGGGCTTGATAAGTAGAGTATGTTCAGCACCCTCAGTCCTACTTATCTGCCTCCGCCCCTACATCACTTGGGCGCATGGTCTTTCCAGGCCGAGGGTTTTGGCTACTTTCAGTATAATCATCCATCACGTTCCCATCTTGCCCGTGAAGGACCATTTTTCCTGGGACTTTAATCAGATATTATCTCTCCCGGATGATTAATTTAATCACTTGGCCGTCAAGAAGCGGATCGTGTGGCGGTTCTAGCTATGAACTACCGCCGTCACCCACGACTAGGATGGTATCCATTAGCAATCATGGAAAACCCTAGAAAGTCACCACCGTCAACTCCCTAGACAGGCAGCTCAGCCAGGTTCCACTAGCGGTATAGCCAGGTTTTTGCGTTTGAAGTGGGCTCGATACCCCACAAATGACCCAAGGAGAGGTGTAAATATTAACTCAGGACTCAGGGATTTAGTTTTACCACTGCAGTGGGGAGAGGTCGAAGGGGAGCGTGACCGTGTGTCAGCCTCGTTGCAAAGTCTTTCTCTCCGAGCTCTCGGGCTGCAGTCTTTTATTGAAAAGTTGTTGCTGAGTCGTGGTGGGTCTCATGATTCAATCTGTGGCATCACATGGCTATTGAGCAAATGGCAGGCTCCACTCACCCTTTGAACATTGTTTACAACTTACACATCCCAATATCTATGCATAGACAATAGGGAGCCGGCACGGCTCCTGGAGCAGCGGGAGCACATGCCGCTTCATCAGTGCAACAGCCAGTTTATAATGAACTTATCTTACACAGGTCAAATAATGATTGATTGTCACGCGTCCATCCCCACGACAACAATGGAGATGGAGGCAGCCCTGACCTACCCATAGCTTCCCCACGCAGAGTAAGCTGTTGTAATGCTGCTTTGGAGACACCCCACCTCCGGCAGACAAGCCACCAGAGGGGGTGGAGGCCCCCCGGCTACACGCACAAACCCCTTCAAGGCCACTTCACGACTCCGCACCCCTCTGCCTTATAATGAGCATATAGGGCAACGTAGCCGCTACATGACAGACACTACCGACCAGCATGACAGAGGCTTACTCCCCAACAGAGATGACTTGAACCCATCCAGCCTTTCCAAAGTAGTGTGATGCCATAGGCATAACCGTCAAAATCGCCACTCTTAGCCCGAGTTTGGGGATCGCCGACCCCAACCATGGTCATCAGGGGAGAGCTAGAACCTACTGGAACTTCCGCTGATGCCTTGTGTCCGAACCAGATCAGAACCTCCCCCAATGGTAGTGTCTCCGACGTTTGAAAACATTACCTCACCAGATTGTAAGACCAATCCATGCAGTGATTGCCCACACACTCATGTCTCGTGGCAAAAACAATGAGGGGGGCTACACTCATCCCTCAAATCCTTCTTCACCGGCATACGTTCTTCGCTCCAACCAGGGTTGACCATGCCCCTCACACTCATCTCTTTGTGTGCGCTCTCAATTGCCTCCACAAGCCAAGTCATCCACTGATCATGGACTGTGCCACCACCACTCAGTCCACCCTTAAACCTCCGGTTTCCAGCCTCAGATTTCCCAGCCCCTGGAGGGACCGCACTATGGCAAAAATTGGTGGGCCCCGTGCCGCACACCATTTTTAACCCAGACCATCTCGCCCTGCCATAGGAGACTAATAATAGGAAAACCTTGGAAACCAGAACTTAAAGAACGTGGCATGTAGAACATAAAATTAGGCCAGTGGGACTAATCTTATAGTGAACTCAACTTTTGTAATCGAACGCGAGCTTGAACCATATATCAATAGAATATAATAATGCTCTTCTGCTGAGCAACTTCGCCAGCTGTAGACATCTCTTCCTGGGGAAGCCTAAGACTTTCAGGGCCTCCAAATTAGACAAAGGCCAAAATCCCATAGCCCCAATAGGGAACCCAATCACTTTTACGACTTCAGCGCCCCTTACACGCCGAAAGTGTTCCACCAGAGGTTTATATTTCCTCAATTTTTCCTCCATCGTCGTACTCATACCTGATTGTCACATCCAGCACCAAAAGCGAGTCGTCCTTGGTCAAGACAAGGTCCGGTACTGGCAGGCTACCATCCAAAAGACAACACCTGCATTCCCTTTC
Source organism: Hippichthys cyanospilos (assembly GCF_059441005.1). Taxonomy (NCBI): domain Eukaryota; kingdom Metazoa; phylum Chordata; class Actinopteri; order Syngnathiformes; family Syngnathidae; genus Hippichthys; species Hippichthys cyanospilos. The sequence goes on from NC_142390.1 coordinate 9,795,023, forward strand.
CGCTGACCAACCCTTCAATTTCGCTTCCTTTTCCAAGATGTCACAGATTTTGTTGTGACGTCCAATCCTAACCTTCTTTGTGAAAGTACACTGCCTGATTATATGAGAGGCTGTTTCAAGGGTCAAGCCACACCGCCTTTACATAACTCCGTCCTTCGTCAAAACCCTTGCCATGAACTCTTTTGTCGGGAGCACATTGGACCTGAGAGATAAAGCAGTAATAAAACTCCTCTGCCTGAAACCCTTCCTGGTAGGGTCCATCAGCCAATTTTTGCTTATGCGATCGCTCAGGAAGAGGTTCGCACTCTTTCCCTGGACTTTGAGGCAGCACCGGGATTCTTTAGTCTTAGACCTCCAGTCTGGAAGTCCTGGAGGTGATCCACCCAGTAAATGAAGCTGTGTGTGTGGATCAATTTGCGGCAGTCCAGATTGAACTCTTCCCGCTTCCCTCCACATCTTTTTCCAAGCATTGCTCATGCATATGTTTCTGGCCAACTCCCTTGTCCATTCATCCTTCGTGTTATGTCCCAGTCTCGGGGCCTAGGACACAACATATGTAATGGGCCCCGCCTTCCCCAACTCCCAAGCAGCCAGCCGATAAACCAGATGTTTGGACAACAAAATATATATTTATTTATAAGACAAAAGGGTTACTGAAAGATAGGAGCACTTAACTCAGGGTGAACCAAGGCCAAATCAACAAAACAATCTGTCTTTGCAATAACCAAACTATCCTAACAAAACAACCAAAAGACAATAGGCTTACCTCCCTCGCTCCAAAAACAGGAGGAAAGAAAAATGCACAACAAAAACGGCGGTTCACACATACTGCTCGGTTTTCCACAAAATATCAGTAAAAGTGCATGGTTGGTTGGGAGCGAAGGAGGACGAGAGAGTTGTCTGCCATCTCAGCTCAATATATAGCAGGTGTGCGACCTGCCAATCAGCAGCAGCCAATCATGGGCCTTCCTGGAGCCGACCAGTCCTTGCACTGCTGGGGCACACCTACAAAAAAAGATGCCAGGAAACACAGGGGATAAAAAAAAAACAAAGCAGGCCGGTACCTGAGAGCAAGACCCCTGAGTGAACCCACCCGTAACATTCGATGACAACATCTTCCAGCACCTTTTCACTCTGGCCATCGCTATTGCGTCAGCCAAAGCCGTTATACCGAGTCCACCATCGCATTTTCTTGAGTACAGCAGTCCATTACACGTACCAGCGGGGAGATGCAGCCATTCTTTGATGGTCTTCTTGACAATCGCGTCCACGCTCCTCAGGCCCGTACGTTGCACCTTCCCAAAATCCGCAGCAAACTTGATTCTGGGTAAGAGACAATCGTTTCGTAGTGTCACTTCCTGTAGTGGTTTAATGGAAGTGCAGTGAATCTTCATGATTCCCTTAGTGACCATCAATCTCGCATCGGGCTTTTCAATTCCCTTAATAGGGTTAATGTGGACCCTCATATGAATGCTCAGGCTGTCAATCTCCCACGCATCGCAATCATTCAATGTTCCTCTGTTCAGCCAGAACCATGGCACTTCGCTGGCTGAACTCTGAGGCCTGAGTCCTTACAGAACATTTCCAACAGCCTCAGATTACATTGCATGTTTCTGACAGACATGCTCAAGATGACCAATTCATCGGCAAATGCCATTGTTGTAAGAGTCCTTCCTTCCATCTCCACCCCTTTGTTAAGTTTTTCCAGCATATTTATCAGCGGGTCCATGGCCACGTTGAAAAGGAGAAGAGACAAGGGGTCTCTCTGCTTAACCCTTACTTTCATAATTATGGGTAATGTCCATCCCCCCTTATGACCCACTACGGTGGAGCAGCCCCTGTACGAATCCTCGACCAGGTCAATGGAGTGCCTGTCCATGCCCTTCTTACTGAGAGCCTCCCAAATGTGGTCGTGTGCCAGTGAGTCAAACGCCTTAGCGAAATCAACAAAACACACTCCCAGTGGTGAGCCATCTCTCCTAGATCGTTCCATCAGCTTGTCAAGGATCAACAGATTCTCCGCACTTCCATTGACACATTTTATAAAACCCTTCTTCCTGATGGACAGCTTACAGGCTTTACTCATCCTCACCGTAAGGATTCTCATGAACAATCTTAGCAAGAAAGAACCGATTGTAATCGGCCTCCATCCCGAGATTTGGCTCAGCTCATTTATATCGTTCGACTTAGGCAGAAGGTGCGGCTCTGTTTGACCACATTCGGGATTTTCTTATAGACCAATCACGTATTTAACAGGCTGCCCCGTAGCATCCCACACGAGCAGTGAGCATTTGTCAATTTTGTCAGGCCCTGGAGCCGAATATTTTGTCATTCCGGTCAGGTTCTTCCTCACCTCCGACTGGAGGATGGGCACGCGACGCAAGACATTGACTACTCCGACAACCGTTTCAAAGGCTCCAAGCCCCTGTACTCAGTGCCCACCTCCCATTTATCCTTAAAATAACGGAAGATGTCCTCGTCTTTAATGGCACATTCATCGAGTACTGTCCCGTTCAGTATCCTCTCAAGCAGGGCCCCTTTATCCTTTTCATACATTCTTTGGAAGTGACGGAAGCTTTTCCTCTGTGATTTATTCCGAATCTTCCATCTCGTAAGGGTAATTTTAACCCTGCAGGACCTCTTCTGCAGGCATGGCAGATTCTTGGCAGTCATTTTTGGATGAGAGAGCTTCCAATGTGTGCAATATGCCCTCCACAGCCAGACCATCCTCTACATTCTCAGCGGCTGATTCCATCTCTCACTCAACTATCCTTCTCTAGTCTCGTATCCATCTCCACATTCACAGTCTCCAGGATCTTATCTTTTACCAGTCTCCACTTTTATCGCACCTGTTTTTCCAATTTGTTCACTAGGCAACTTGCAACCTTAGATGCTCTTCTTTTGTCACCCTTCAGCTCCAACATTCTGGCTTTGAGAAGTCTCATTTCAGGCGATGACCGTTTACTAGCCCCCGCTTAGCTTTGCGGCCCACGATTTCATTACATTCCACACCTTGGGGTGAGCCAGCCTTGTGTGCTGCGTCATGCCTAGGATATTTTTAAATACCCTTCCACAGACATCACATTGTATGCCTCCCTGTCTTAGCAGCACACTATCTCCACCTTTGCACTTTGGACAGTGACAAGCTATCACATGGTGGTTGCCGCTGGTCTTCCTGCATTTGCGGCATTCAAAGAGTAATCTTACTCTAGTGTGCATCGCTGTGAAATGTCTGGATAGCCAACTCGTTCCTTCTCAGTAGTCACTGCAAAGGCATAAATATGCAGAGCTCGGCAGCAACGCCGTCACTTTGTCATGCTGGCTTTCCAAGAATTTGCACCCTTCCTTCATCGTGGGGCCTAATTGAGCTTGGTCAAACGCCTTGTCCCCCTTGACATTACCACTCGGAGGGTCAACCTTTCCACTGTTGACCGATAAAACAGCTTTCTCATCCTTATTAATGCTTTTTGGGTGTGAAGAGTCATCACCCTCACACACTCTGACTGGATCCTTCTTTTTAGAGGCCCTGACTTTCTTGTCTATATGTTCCTTCATTGCCGTACACTGACGGTTCCCTTTTGGTGCTTGTATATTCGGTGCTCGTGTCCCTACAGAACACCTCCAGCAACCTCAGGTTACACTGCATGTTTCTGGCCGTCATACCGACAATGACTAAATCATCAGCAAACGCCAATGTAGTCAATGTCCTACCGTCCATCTCAACGCCTTTTTTTAAATTCTCAAGCATGTACAGCAGCGGATCCATGGCAACATTGAAAAGAAGGGGGGACAGGGGGTCACCCTGCTTGACACCCACATTCATGTTTATCGGCAGCGTCCATCCTTTCTTGTTTCCAACGACCGTGGAGCAACCTCCATAGGAGTCTTCAACCAATCAATGAAGTCTTCAACCGTTCAATGAAGTGCCTGTCCATGCCCTTCATCTCAAGAGCCTCCCAGATGTGATCAGGAGCCAGGGAGTCAAATGCCTTCGCGAAGTCCACAAATACCACTCCGAGAAACGAGCCCTCCCTTCTAGACCGTTCCATAAGCTTCTCCAATATCAACAGGTTTTCTGCGCATCCATTGACCCCCCCTTCACAAAGCCCTTTTGTCTGATGCACAGCCTGCATGCCTTTCCCATCCTCATTGCCAGTATCCTCATGAAAAGTCTAAGGTGGAAGAAGCCGATGGTAATTGGCCTCCAACCAGAGATTTAGCTCAACTCGTTCAGCTCATTCGACTTGGGGAGGAGTTTTGTCCGGCATCGTTTGACCACATCCGGGATTTTCCTGTATACCAGCCAAGTGTTGAACAGGCACGCTAGTTGTTGTCCCGTAGAGTCCCAAATGACCAGAGAGCTCTTATCAATCTTGTCAGGCCCTGGAGCCGAATGGGTCGCCATCCCAGCCAAGTTGTTCCTCACCTCAGATTGGAGGATGGGCACACGAAGCATGTTGTTATCCACCCCGACCACTGTTTCGAAGGTCTTCAGACCTTTATACGTCGTGCCGATGTCCCATTTCTCCCTAAAGTAATGGTGGATCACCTCATCGTCAATGGCACACTCGTCGAGTACCGTCCCTTTGAGCACCCAGTCAAGTAAGGCCCCCTTGTCTCTCTGACACATGATCTGAAAGTGCCGAAAGCCCTTCCTCTCATGAATGTATCGTATCGACCTTCTCACAGTGATGGTCTTGCCTTTACAGGACCGCTCATGTCCTTTCTGCCCCTTGTGTGTCCCACCCAACACAGAGATGAGTCCAACCGCAGACATTTACAACATTTCCGGGGCCTCGTCAACCCCTTTGATGGCGTTTAGAATAATGTCACCATCCTGGCTCCCCCCCATCAGCCGACAAGGACTTCAACGCACGTAGAATACCTTCCACCGTGCGGCCTGAAAGAGCTTTGTCAGTCAGCCTGGCTTCAATGAGACTTTCCTGTGGAGGATCGCCCAGTTCCTCGACATCCATTGAGACAGCCTTCTCATCCTTTTCCTGCTTTTCGGACAGAGGGGCGTCACCCTCCATTTCTGAGTCCGAGTCTCTGTTCATCGAGACTCCAAAATTTCTTGATTGAATAATATCTTCGCCGTCTCCGGCGGTTCGCTTTTCTCGCTCCAATATCTGACGCACCGAGCAGTTGCAAATTACCACTTTTGAGGCTCGTATCTCTGTCACTAGTCGATTGTAAATGAACCGTCAACTCTAAAGCACCTGGGTACTTGGAAGGATGCAAAAGATCCACTCCACTGGGCTTGCTGCGTCAGCCGACAAGAGTCATTGCCCCGGCGGGACAGCTAGGAGGTGCAGCCTGTGTAACCTATGACGACTGTCGCCGGTGAACCTAGTCGCCCAAACTAGATCCAGCCTGTCAAGGGCTTCAGCCTCTATTCATGGATGGTCGGCATGTACGACCCGCAACATGACATGCACTCAGTGACCATCCACCGAAGTGGACTCCATCGAATAAGTGAAATATCTCGCTCAACCGCAACACAGAATCACTCCACTATAAAATGGTCTTACTCCAACTCCGGGGTAGAGAAATGACGAGGCATTTGGCTACCTTAAGAGTCATAGTTACTCCCGCCGTTTACCCGCGCTTCATTGAATTTCTTCACTTTGACATTCAGAGCACTGGGCAGAAATCACATTGCGTCAACATCCGCCGCGGGCCTTCGCGATCCCGGAGGGACCGTCCCGAACGTCGACCTGACCCCCACGCCGCACCGCTGCCGTCCCGGTAACCTGACGCCCCGCGCCGCAGAACGCGCACACTTCCGCGCAAACAGCCCCCGCGGCTGACGCCCGCCTTTAAAACTAATCCTACCTCTTAATAAACACCCTAAATCTAACGTGAATTCCATTTTCTCTTCTTCCATTTTCATTGGGCCGCGCCACACCCAGTATGCCCACCTCATGGAGTCACATGACTAAATGCCGAGGACCTCACCATATATATCCGTATAAGTAACTGTCCAGTTTCATTGTGAACACCGCCACACCCAGTGTGTCACTTGCGAGGTCTCTACCACCGGTCCCCCTGCCCCTGGAGGGACCACAATTCTGTAAAAATAGGCTGGCCACGTGCCACATCATGTAGAGAAACCCAGCCTTCACTCCCTGCCATCGGAGGAAACTTAAACAACATGAGCCCTCCGGGAAAACCAAAATTGAAATGTGAAAAACGCTGGCAACACAAAATAGGAACATAGCCAGAAAAACTTTTTAACTGCCTCCGAACTTGAACTTTTTCCAAATATCAACAGAACAGAGCAGAGAACGTCTGCTGAACAACTTAGCCAACTGCATGCTTCTCCAACTTGGGAAGCCAATAAATTTTAAGGCCTCAAAATTCGATACTGGCCACAGCCCCATTGCCCCAATAGGGAACCCCAAAATTTTAACCTCCATGACGCCCGTCTCGCGCCGAAAGTGTTCTTTGAGCGGCTCATATTTGGCCACCTTTTCCTTCGCCGCATCTTGCATCGTATTCGCATCGTACTCGTATCTGATGGTCACATCGAGTACCAGAAGCAACCTGTCTCTGGTCAAGACAATGTCCGGTACTAGCAGGCTGCCGCCTGGAAGACAGCATCTGCATTCCCTCTCCACAGTCCAGCCCCGAGACACCGCTTCATAAGCAAGCAAATCTCATAACTTATTGTGCCGAGCCATTCTCCACCTTTTCGTGGATGCACATTGGCCAATGATGTGAGAGGCTGTTTCGAGGGCAGAGCCGCAACGTCTACACATGGCCTCTTCCTTTCCCAGACCCCTTGCCATGCACCTCGGCCCCACGACCTCATCACGCTCCAAACCTTTGGGTGCGCCAGCCTCGTGTGTTGCGTCAGGCCCAGTATGTTCTTCAACAGCTTGCCACAGACATCACACTTCACCCCTCCTTGCCGGATAAGCACACTCTCTCCTCCTTTACATTTCGGGTAATGGCACGCAATAGCATGGTGGTTCTAGCCAGACTTACCACATCTTCGGCACTCGAAAAGTAGCCTTACATCAGTATGCAACCTCATGAAGTGTCCGTGGAGCCATGCGGTCCCCTCACGAAAGTCACCGCAAACTGAGCACAGGTACGCCGAACTAGGCAGCAACACAATGACACTCCCTTTCTGACACAGTGACGACCCACTTCCTTCACCCTTCGTGGGACTCGAGCGAGCTTTGATGATCCGCCTGAATGTCTTGAGATCTCCCTCCAGTGGGCAGTTCCTCTCCTCGATCACCATTGGCCCTGACTTCTCATCCCTATGCTGCGGTTCGGACAGAGGGGCGTCACCCTCCATATCTGAATCCGATTCTCGTCTCATCGAGATTCTATATATCTTATTTTATATCTTCGTCTCTGTTTACAATAGAAAAACCGTCAATTCCAAAGTACTAGGGTAAATGGGAGGATGTCTGGGATCCTCTCAACTGGGCTTGCTGCGTCGGCCAACTGAAAAGTCGTTGCCCCGGCGGGACCGCTAGGAGGTGCAGCCTATGTAACTATGACAACTGTCGCCGGTGAGCCTAGTCGCCCGAGCTAGACCCAGCCTGACAAGGGCTTCAGTTTCTAATCATGGATGGTCAGCATGCTCGCCCCACAACATGACATGTTTAGCGACCATCCACCGAAGTGGACTCCATCGAATAGGTGAAAAAAAAAACTCGCAACACAAGAAATCATTCCACCATCAAATGGTCTTACTCCAACTCCGGGGTAGAGAAATGAAGAGGCATTTGGCTACCTTAAGAGAGTCATAGTTACTCCCGCCGTTTACCCGCGCTTCATTGAATTTCTTCACTTTGACATTCAGAGCACTGGGCAGAAATCACATCACGTCAACACCCGCCACAGGCCTTCGCGATCCCGGAGGGACCGTCCCGAACGTCGACCTGACCCCTGCGCTGCACCGCTGCCGTCCCGGTAACCTGACGCCCCGCGCCGCAGAACGCGCACACTTCCACGCAAACAGCCCCTGCGGCCGACGCCCGGCTTTTAAAACTAATCCCACCTCTTAATTAATACCCTAAATCTAACCGGAATTCCATTTTCTACGTCCAAAATTTAACTCCAGCTTTTGAATATAAATTCAAAATTTAAAAGCTAATCCTGAATCCATATAATAAAGTCTCATTTGACCATAAATCCATTCTATCAATTCCAAACTTAATTTTATTTCATGATCTCTATCCCTACACTAATTCTATTACAGAGTATTTGACATCTAACCCTAACTTTACTTTATATTATTATAGTTTCACCATAACTCATATTGCCGTCTAAATTTGACTCCAATCCAATTCTTATCGCTAACCCTAATCCGAACCTTAACCCTAATCATAACCCTAACCCGCTAACCCTAACCCAGTCC
>NC_142390.1:9808402-9840902 GCF_059441005.1 Hippichthys cyanospilos
CTCCCTCCACATTTTCCTCCAGGCCCCGCTTGCGAAAACTTTCATGGCCATTTCTCTCGTCCATATGTCTTGCAACGATAGCATTTTCCATTGCCTCTTCACTCTAGCTGCTGCAAAATTTTAGTTTAGTTAATCCAAGGCCCCCATCACATTTTTTGGAATAGAGCAGCCCATTACAGGTGCCCGGGGGAAGGTGCAGCCATTCCTTCACTTGTTTTCTGACTATCGCATCTACTTTGGTTAATTTAGTGCACCGCACTTTTCCAAAGTCTGCTGCATATTGGTTTACTTAAATTACATTATTTACATAATATAGTATACTCATTTCATTTGGCCTTATCAGAGGTATACTCTATCCTACAAATGCAGCAGGCATTTAATGGAATTGAGGGGCGGAGCCATCGGGAGAGGTGCCTATAAAAGCAGCTGCTTGCTCAGCCAAGTTTAGTTGACGTTGAGAAGCCTGAGTGGTAGGTCAAATAAAAAGACAAAGAAAAGAAGGTTATTTTTGTGTGTGCCGCGAACCTGAGGAAGGCTCGGTTTAGAGCCGAAACGTTGTTCAGGGCACACATTTTTTTTGAGGAATTTGAAGATTTTGAGTTGTAAAGTTTAGTTAATCACATTAAGAATCAATTCTTTATTTGTTCATTTTTTTAGTTTTTAGTTTTAAATATAATTTTTGGGAGAATTTTCTCTTATATATAAGATTATAATTAAAGATTAAAAGGTGAAATTATTAATTATATAACAAAGGCGCCTCCTTTTAACATATATAATAACTATACATATATAAATTCATATAATTCATAATATATTCTACATATATAATAAAACCCATTGACTAATTGGACAGATTAATATAAATAAATAAAATGGAAAATTAATGGACAGTGGTCCATAGGACACGCCCAAAGAAATTGGGACGGTGGTGCGGGGAGGGCCACGGGTTCAAGGATGGACCGTGCACCAACCTTCCACCAGGGGAGAGGGGACTGGTTCCCCTATTCCCTGGTGGGAAGGGCTCAGCCCCCTTTTCCTAACCGGCCAGTGCCTCCGCCCACAGGTCCCCAACATCGCACATATGCGGATGCAGCGCGTGGCAACCTGGGAAAAACAACCGTCCAACGCAGGCCTTCCCCAGCCAGAGGGGGATCAAACATTTTGCGACAAGCAGCAGAACCAGAATTTGAAAAGCTGGTACGCAAATTGTTCTCAATTCTCAAGGTGGTTCACCACCTGCAAAATGTGGACCCAGTTAACAGTAATCCACAACCGAAAATGATTGGAAATTTGGTGGAGATGTTGGCGACCATAATCAAACCAGCATTTCCTACCCAGCGCTCTTGGGATTTAATTGATGGAAATGCTAGGCATTGGGGATACACTACTTGCCTAATACTGGAGGAACATTACCAAGATTTTCTGAGAGATCTCCTGGAGGAATTGATGGACTTACTCACTCATGTGGGGAACAGCTTTTGAAGTGGCGGTTAGATGGGCCAAGAAGAAGCTGCCCCGCAACAGGTAATAGAGGAGGTGGAGGCGTTGGTCGATGGACAGTGGGGTAGGAGGGGTCATAACCCACGCTACTCTGCTCCGATTGCTGAAGCACGACCAGGACCCAGACCAGACACCCCAGTCCAAGAGGTGATCTTCCAAAAAAGAGAGGAGGTTCATAGGGAGACTCTAAAGGAAGGAAGGGAAAAGCGAAAACCAAGAGAGAGATTGGTGAAGGAGCAAATCCCACCACTGGAGAACTACATAAGGGAGCTAGGATCCTCGGGAATTGACCGGGGATTGGAATGGAAGAATGATACTGATGAACTGCTGAGGAAATACCAATTGGTGGAACCAGGGGATATTGAATTGGACACTGATCTTCGGCTACCAACAGTTCAGCAGCTGGGCCGAATCTTGGAGGTGACAGAAACATCACACCCACAAGAGGAGGTGAAGGAACTTATATCCTTTGAGCAGAACCTAGAACAGGAGGTTACTGCTCATGTCTCACGGGAGATGGTACCTAATTTTTCCTTGGGTTCATGAGACAACAGCAGGATGGAGGACTCACAAGAGTGCAGAGTAAATTACCACTCAAGCACACAGGGAAAACTCACAGATTGGGACTTGAAAGTTCAGAAAAAATGGCTGATAATTGGGAACTCCAATTTAGCCAGATTCCATCATTTGTCAACAGATATCTACAAATTGAATCCTTCCCCGGAAGTCATTTCCGGCATGGGGACAGACTGCTGGAGAAAACAGAACCACCGGAAAATCTAGTGGTGGAAAAGGGGGTGTTAGCTTTTGGAATTAACAGCAGACCCAATAAATTTAAGGAAACCACGGCCAAGAACCTTCAAGCAGCAGTCCGAACGGCAAAGAAGAAATTCCCTTATGCTGAAATTTGGCTCCCTCTTGTTAATTTTTCAGAGGGACTTCCTCTGGAAGAACGAGAGAATCTTAAGGACATGAATGACTACATCGAGAGGAACATGGGCTTCATACCCGTTTTACCAAAAGACCGGTTTCAGGTGGTGGATGATGTGCATTGGACGAAAGAGACTGCAGAGGCGATGCTAGCTCACTGGGTTGAATTTTTAAACTGGACCACCCTTTAAGTCGGGGTACGAGAGGGGTTGAGGGGTCACACTCCTTAATTGCTCAAGAGGTGGTGGTGTTGGCTAAGGGATTCTCCCTGACTACACCACAACTGAATGTGCTGCGTAAGGGGTTGTCTTTTATACCATCCTTAAGTACAGGGAAGAACCAAAAACCGCAATTTCAACTAGATCTGCAAGCGTACCATCGAAAACAAACTGGTGGCACATTTCAAAGATGCTGGAAGGAATAGACCATGTCCATGTGTGGGACCTTCAACTTGGACTCCCCCAACGGACAAAATACCAAAAGAAATGCGACAATTGTTAGAGCAGGACAAAAAACCTTTTAAAAAATATTCAATTCCATTGCCTGAAAAACCTAACTTAGAGCAAGAGGAGGTGAAAGCTCTGCGATATTTGATGAAAGCTAAGCAGGTGGTCATCAATCCAGCAGACAAGGGATCTTCAATAGTCATATTAAGTAGGGAGGTATATATAATGGAGGCTGAAAAGCAGTTAAATGATGAAAATTATTATAAAATACTTACAAAACCTATATTTAGGGAAACAATTCCTAAAGTGGCAGAAATTCTGAACAGATTAAAAGACCAGTAGTTTATAAATGCCAAACAAAAACAATATTTGACAAGGGGCAGGGAACCAAGGGAACGTTGTTTTTACATCTTGCCAAAGATACATAAGGATCCAAAGAAGTGGACAATCCCTTTTGAACTTCCCCCGGGAAGACCAATTGTATTGGATCGTGGAAGCGATACCTACGCAACAGCAGAGTATTTGGATTATTTTCTAACACCACTATCAATCAAACACCCATCATACATATCACTATCATTTTATTAAGATAGTGAAATCTCTCAGAATCTCAGCTGAATATTTTTTCTTCTCAATGGATGTAGATTCTTTGTACACAAATATTCCCTTTCCAGCAGGGATCGAATGTGTTAAAAAGATATTTCAAAAGTTTCTGGACCCCAATCGTCCAGATGGTGAGCTACTTGATCTATTAGATTTAAATTTGACCCGAAATGATTTTGGTTTTAATGGTAATTATTTCTTACCAATTAAGGGGACAGCAATGGGCAAGAAATTTGCCCCTGCTTACGCTAACATATTTATGGCCAATTGGGAAGAAGTTTTGGAAAAATGCGTATTGAAACCGGCATGCTATTTGAGATACCTTGATGATATATTTGGTATTTTGACATGAACAGAACAACAATTTAAGAGAATTCATAGATATTTTAAATTCACATGATCCTTCAATTCATTTAAAATCAGAAATTAATCACCAAAGTATCAACTTTTAAGATAAGATATATAAGGGAAATATTTATACTCAAGACCTAAAATTGGGCATACAAGTGTATTTCAAAAATACTGATACTCATGCATTAGTACATTAGTTAAGTTTTCATCCGCCTCATACATTAAGAGGAATAGTCAAATCACAAATCCTACGCTTCTATAAGATCTGTACAAAGCAAGATGACTTTCTCACAGCAGTCAAAATACTGTTCAAAGCTCTCCGGAACCGAGGATATTCAAGATCATTTTTACGACGCTGTTTAAAAATATTCCAAGAGAAGGGCAATGGAAGAATGTCAAGGATGATCCCACTTATAACTACATATTCGTTGATGGGAAATTTATTGCAGAGAAAACTGAAACAAAATTTCCAAAGTGTTCTTGGTTCAGTTACATGGATGCCTCAAATATCAGTAATTTCAGCCTTTAGACGGAACAAAAACTTGAAATATTTACTTGTGAGGGCAAGATTGCCATCCTTACAGGCTCAGAAATTTCCAAAACTAAGCAAATATCTTACTAGCCTCAAATTTGTCTGTAGGGTTTATGATTCAACAATTCACAAAATAGAACAGGGTTTCAACCCAAGATCTATTAATTGTATTTACCTCATATTTTGCAGAAAATTTGGTGTAAAATATGTAGGCGAAACAAAGAATTCCCAGATGCAACGCTCGATGCAACACAGGTACAACATAAAAAACATAAAAGAAATAGACCAATAGTCCGTCATTTTTTTACTCCATGGTGTGGAATCCATACGGATGTCAGGATTACAAAGAAACACAAATTGGACAGACTTAAAAAGAAAGGCAATGGAACGTAAGTGGATCTGGTTGTTGGGTATGAACGTCCCAAATGGCCTGAACTCAGGAAACCGATAACGGTACCCTAACTGAAGTACCATAAAAATCATTAAAACATTATCTCTTAATTGAAATTATATATCAAAATTCTGCCTTAAACTTCACCGTAGTGGAGGCCCACATATCTACTTAAAATCTAACCAAACTATTGCCTAAACACCAATCTATTCATAATTTCTAACCTTAACTATTCCCAAATTCTAATCCCAACCCTTATCTATTCCTAATTTCTAACCCTGACCCTAATCTATTCCCAATTTCTATATTTAAACATAGTCTGTTCCCAATTTCTAACCCCAGCCATGATCTGTTCCAAACTTCTAACCTTAACACTGTTCCAAATCTCTAACCTCAACCCTTTACTATTCCTAATATCTAATCTTAACCCTAACCTTTTTACCAATTTTTAACCCTAACCATAATCTATTCCCAATTTGTATCCCTAATCTATTCCCAATGTCTAACCCTAACCCTACACTATTCAATCTCTAACCCTAATTTATTGCCAATTTCTAACCTTATCCTTTTCCCGATTTCTAATTCTAACCCTTATCTATTCCCAATATCTAACCCTAACCCTAATCCATTCCCAACTTCTAACCCTAACCCTAACCTATTACCAATTTCTAACCCTAACCTATTACCAACTTCTAACCCTAAATTGTTAACCAAAAAAGAAATATTATTTTGAATTAGTCTAAGACCTAACCAATTACTCAGTTTAAACATAACCCCAGTCTTGCTTAAAACATAACTATCAATATTAAAGTTTAACCTTTACTTAATTATGAGAAGGAAATATAAGACACAAAGTATAACAAATGGTATAGAAACGTTAACAAAATAACCATTAAATAAAAATTAAAGACTTAAATAGTATTATAAATGAAAAAATAAGTATAACGTAAAATTTTCTTATATATTATTTACAAATCCACAGACATATACTTCCATTTACAAATGTATATATATATATATATATATATATATATATATATATATATAAACTTAAATTACATTATTCACATAATATAGTGTACTCATTTCATTTGATCTTGTCAGAGGTATACTCTATCCTACAAACGCAGCAGGCATTTAATGGAATTGAGGGGCGGAGCCATCGGGAGAGGTCCCTATAAAAGCAGCTGCTTGCTCAGCCAAGTTTAGTTGACATTGAGGAGCCTAAGTGGTAGGTCAAATAAAAAGACAAAGGAAAGAAAGTTTTTTTGTGTGTGCCGCGAACCTCTCAGGTTCGGTTTAGAGCTGAAACGTTGTTCAGGGCACACATTTTTTCATTGAAGATTTTGAGTTAGGGTTATGGTTAGGGTTAGGGTTAAGAGTCAATTATTGATTTGTTAAATTTTTTATAATTTAATATTTTAGTTTTTTATAAACATTTTATTTGTTTTTTTCTTATACATAAAAAATAATAGATATCAAAGGTGCAATCATTTATCTAACAAAGGCATCTCCTTTTAACATAAACAATAACTATATGTATATAGATTCATTGCTACATAATAAACGGAATAGCTAGAATATATGTGAAATACTATCTATATATATAATAAACACCTATTGACTAATTGGATAGAGTAATATAAATAAGTATAATGGCATATGGATGGACACGCCCAAAGAAATGGGACGTTGGTGCGGGGAGGGCCACGGGTTCAAGGATGGACCAACATATAAACCAACCTTCCACCAGGGGAGAAGGAACTGATTCCCCTATTCCCTGGGGGGAAGGGGTCAGCCCCCTTTTCCTAACCCTAACCCTATACCCTAACCCCCCCTCCCACCCCCACCCTGTCAACTTTCTCTCCCCTTGTGAGTGCTCCGCGGGCCTGTGATTATGTGTGCAAGTGTGTTTTTATTTTTATGACGCAACAGGTTCCGCGTCCCCCCCAGGCCTAATCTTAAACCTAATCCTAATCCCAACCCCCCCACCCCCCACCCCGCCGAATTTTCCCTTTCCTCGGGAGTGCTCAGCGGGCCTGTGTTTATGTGTGCAAGTGTGGATTTCTTTTTCGACGCAACAGGTTCCGCGCCCCCCCAGGCCTAATCTTAACCTTAACCGCAACCCCCCCCCACCCCGCCGAATTTTCCCTCTCTCCTTGCGAGTGCTCCGCGGGCCTGTGTTTATATGTACAAGTGTGGGTTTTATTTTTGACGCAACAGGTTCCACGCCCCCCCAAGCCTAATCCCAACACCCAAACACGTTTTTATTTTGGGCCGCATTATAGTGATAGTTTGTCTCAGAGGGCCAGAATGACTGTTAATTCAAATACATTTTAAGTGTGCTGATCACACATTTACCAAGATTTGATATCAGGAGTCGGCAAAAACTGCTCAAATGAGATTTGTAGAATAAGATAGTTTGTTTTTCCTCCGACAAATATTCTCAAGGTTAAACACAATTTGCAATTTCTGTATATTAGTCAGAAACCTGAAGTCAAATCAGCATTACAAGGGCCACAAAAAGTGAGGTGGCGGGCCGAATCTGGCCTCCGGGCCTCGACTCTGACACCTGAGCTCCAGCACCTTCATGCGAGGAGAGAGGCCAGGCTCGCCGAAACGCCCACTTCCGCGGCGTTCGATTCCAGGTTAGTCCTATGCCGCTTTTCTTCTGCTGTAGTCTACCTGCTGCCCTTCTTTCTTACATGTCTCGACCGCGACATCTTCAAAAACACTCTGCTGAATTACTCTCTTTATTCGAGAGGAATCCTGAACTGCCTTCATTCTTTTTACATTTCTATAGCGTATTTAGTTTACAACAAACACAGAAGTAAATCGATTGACTTTGTACAAAGTTTGCTGTTTGAATTGCTCTGTTTGTTCAAGGGGAATCCTGAACTGCCTCCATTCTTTTTACATCTCTATCGCTTGTTTGGTTTACAACAAACATAAAAAGGAGATCGATCGGCAACATATATATATATATATATATATATATATATATATATATATAGATATATATATATATATATAGATATATATATATGTATATGTATATATATATATGTATATATATATATATATATATAGATATATATATATATATGTGTAAATATATACATATATAAATATAAATATATAATGATGTGAAAGGGTTTATAACAAGAAACACAATTTCAAAACAACGGCGGCAACAAAAAAAAATTCTAGCGAGTCATCGGCTTCCCGGGGTGAACCCGGTACTTACAGGGGACGCGACGTGAACGCTGACTCGTTGTCCCCCAGACGGACAAGACACACAACACTGATATGAGGCGTTACAACACATACGTATGCACACAGACACATATATAAATATTTATCTAGTTTTAAAATGTAATAACGTATTGAACTGAACTGTTGAATGCCTTGTGTAATTGCATTCTATATTATGATGTAAGAATGTCTTACAGGGTATGAATAGGCAACAAATGAATGTGTTATCAACATTTTATCATTTATGTGTACTGCATATGAAAACAGGCATGCGTATGTGTGCATATATCGTAGTAGATTTGCGTTGTACTATGTAGTAAGAATGAATTACAAGGTATGAATGACGGACAATATACTAATATATTATTCATATTTTATGCGTACGGTACATGAAGATATGTGTGCGTACATACATACATACAAACGTGTACATGCAAACATATATGCGATTGTGACATATTATATACAGTAATACCGGCCCAACCCTGACCCCCTTACTAGCTACCTCTCTGTCTTGCTACCTTTTCCACCCCGACTGGCCTTCGCCCGCGGTTGCGTCCCTGTCTTTTGCCAGACGTTGGCGCTTCTTGTAGAAGGCGGAAGCACTCCTAAAGGGATTCACGCACGAACACATCTGGCCTAGTAATCATTGCAGTCAGCATTGCAGAATAGCCAGTTCCCCGTCACCACGACGAGGTCCTGTTCCTCTTTGCTCCACAACTTGTAATATGCTGCGAGGAGGGACATGGGCTCAGACCTCTCTGGCGGGTCGCCCTCATCCTCGTCGTGGGCCTGGGAATCCGGGTGTTCGGGCTCCCGCCTTTCCCGCTCCTCTGACTCCTCCCTGACCTCCACCGACGCCTCCCTCTTCCTCTTTGGGGGAGGAGGTTTGGCGAAAACGCTGATCGGGATATCGGCGGCCAACCTGTTCAACTTAACGTCGCCGATATCCCGAAGATATCCCGGAGACAGGACCGGCCATAACCAGGGCATCCCACGCTCCCTGTATTTTGAGAGGTGCGTGGCAAAGGAGAACTCATTGGCCTGGAGATAGTCCAACACGTTGGTCGTCAGGCTAGCCTCCGCCTCCACGTTGACCACCGGCCGTTTACCGCTCGGGTGGACCAACACAAACTCGAACCACTTTGCTCCGTGACCCCGGGCCCTGGTCCAGTAGGTGACCTTCGGAAACCAGTTTAAGGCCAGTGAGCCTAAACCGGCAACCAAACAAGCCAGTGGGTCCTTTCCACTGGCCTTCCAACGCGCGGCGGAGGGTCAGGGGATCGGACCAATACGTTTGGTGGTCCAGGATCTGTTTGGCCAGAGCGGGGTACGGCAGGGTGTTCTTTAGGTTGCACCGCGCTGCCGGAGGGACGCTGGCCTGAAGCACGCTCAGGGTCGTGCGAGCCCTCAGGCAGACCACGCTGTTCAAATCCCTAATGACTATTTTGACCAGCGCCTCCCTGATCACCGACAGGTTTGCCCCGATCGTGTCGGACAACGTCCAGATCCTCTGCACCCGCTCCGCTGTGCGGCCCTCGTGAATCCAGACGCGGAGAGGAGGGGGATCCTCGCCGTGGACGCAAGCGGAGTTGAAGGGGGCGAGCGCAAGGAAGCCCCTCTCCCTCGTCCTGCTCGTCCACCGGACAGAGTTGCAGCCGAGGCTGGCACTGTAGTCCTGGTCCCCGGGTGCCCGTGGAACTGCTCTTCCAGGGCAAGCTCCAGCTGGTACGCCCTCCAGGTGGCCTCTAAACCCCCGCGGTTCTTGTCCAAGAGGGTTCGGAGGCTGCCCAACAGATGCCTGCCGCGGTCCTTCAGCACAGTCCCGAGTCCCTGCTCCCGGACGGCCAAGAACGGCACAAACATGGCCTGGCCCTGAAGGAGAGATCCGAGTTTTTCGCCGCAGACCCTCTCTTCCGCTCGCATGGTAGTGGGGATGTGACCCCTGGATAGGAGGATCACAGCCTCCAGCCTGGCGGCGACCTGGGTGCCACGCTTCTCAACCAGGTCGTCGAAGTGAGAGATGTACTTCAAGGCCCTGGAGGCGTAGGAGCGGGTGACCTGGCCGTGGAAGAGCCCCAAGGTCACGATTGCTCCCGAGACCGGGTGCTTGAAGAAGGGATTCTGGTGGACGCGCGGGGTGTCGGCGTACAGCTGGACAAAGTTGAGCTCCTCCCCTGGCCCGAGGGGGAACACGTCCAACAGGGCCCTGGCAAGCTGCATTCGCTGAAGGTCCAGGGGCGACTGGAAGTTGGCTGCCTCGTGCAGCAACAGGGCTGTGAAAATGCTGCCTATCTGCTTGACCACCCGGTGGATTCCGTACCTGGACCACAGCAGATCCAGGTCGGAATTCCGGTGGGTCACAGAGCAGGCCACGTGGACCGACATGGACTTCACCGCGTCCCGATTGTGAAACAGTTTGGCCACCTCCAGAGGTCTCGGGTCTTTCTGGCCAAGCTTGGTCAGCGTGAACATATAATTCGCGCCGCCGGGCGGAGGCGTCCGGGCCACGACGCCATCCAGCAGCCCCAATATGTACGCCTGGTCGTCGGCCACAATGTGGAAACGGCTGACGTTCAGCAAGTTGTTCTTCTGCAGGCTGGGCCTGTTCAGAGACCGACTCGGGATGGCGCGCAGCGCGTCGGAGAAGGCTGCGGACAAGCTCCGCTGAGTATGGGCCATCAGCATCCTTGCGCCATAGTCCCCCCGCCAAGGAGGGGAGACGCGCCTTCCCGCAGGCACCTGACTCATGTGGAGGCACCAGCCCCCATCCATGTAGGCCAGGAGGATCCCGTGAACGATGGTCCATTCCTGATAATAAAAAAGAATGGAGATGAAACTGAACGAGAGTGAAAACAGATTTTGAGCGTAGACGAAAACAGTAATGAAAAGAACTTTCTCGCTCAAAATTCCTTTTTGCTCAAGCCGAGGTCCGGCTCGCTCAAGTTGTCCTCTGCAAGCGCTCAGTTCTGCTCACACGTTACGTTTGTGCCACAAAACCGGTCAATGGGAGCTTGTAAAAGCGCATTGGTTGAGAGCTTGCTCTCCGAGAGCTCTCCATGTTGAGCACAGGCGAGGTTGAGCGGGGGTGGGGGGGATGGGCGGGTATCGCGAGCTTACTGTGAATTTCTCGTTGGTGGGAAATAATTGCAGTCCCCAGTCCCTATCGCGAGCGGGCTTCAGAGGGTTCTCGGCGCAGGGCGGCGCACATGCTGGTCCGCTCAGTGTGGCGCGCGTGCAGCCCCGGACATCTAAGGGCATTACAGACCTGTTATTGCTCAATCTCATCTGGGTTTGCGCATCGATCATCGGCAGGCCGACCATCAAGCCGCCAGCCTCCCTCCACATCCTCCTCCAGGCCCCACTCCCGGTCACTTTCAGGGCCACTTCTTTCGTCCAGATGTCATTGGACGATAGCATCTTCCAAATCCGCTTCACCCTAGCCGTTCTAATCGTTTCAGCCAGTTTGGTGACCCCGAGGCCCCCCCATCGCTTTTCTTCGAGTAGAGTAGCCCTTTGCAGGTGCCCGGGGGAAGGTGCAACCATTCCTTCACCCGTTTTCTGACCATTGCATCGACTTTGGTCAATTCCGTGAAGCTCACTCTCCCAAAATCCGCCGCATATTGGACCCTTGGCAATAGGCAGTCGTTCAACATTGCCAGTTTTTGTAATGGCTTAGGGTTGTATTGTGTATATTTTCAATACCAGAAGTGATCAGCGTGACCTCCTCCAGTTTTACAAAATGACTAAATCATCTGCGAAAGCCAATGCCGTGAGTTTCCTCCCATTATGCTGGACTCCCTTGTTTAGCCTTTGTAACATACAAATTAGTGGGTCCATTGCAACATTAAACAGGAGTGGGGAGAGCGGATCGCCTTGTTTCACCCCCACTCTCATTTCAATAGGGGGTGTAAACCCGTTCTTACACCCCACCATAGTAGTGCATCCCTCGTAAGAGTCCTTCAGTAGCTCAATAAAATGACTGTCCAGTCCTTTTCTTTCAAGTGCTTCCTAGATGTGCTCGTGTGAGAGGGAGTCAAATGCCTTTGCAAAGTCAATGAAAACAACACCCAGCGCTGATCCACCTTGCCTCTTTGCTTCCATCAAGTCTTTAAGTATCATCAGGTTCTCTGCGCATCCGTTTACTCCCTTCACAAAACCCTTTTGTCTTATGTTTACCGCACAGGCCTTGTTCATCCTCAGGGCAAGGATCCTTCCAAAGAGCCTTGGCAGTAATGAGCCAATAGTAATGGGCCTCCAGTTTGAAATTAGACTCAATGCAATTGGGTCATTGGATTTCGGCAGCAGTTTCGTGCGACATGCTTTCAATACATTGGGAATCTTTTTAAAGATCAGCCATGAGTTGTAGACATAGGCTAATTGTTCACCTGTGCTGTCCCAGCCTAGTAGAGCAGTTGTGTCCACCCTGTCAGAACCAGTCGCTGAGTGGTTCGCTACTCCTGCCAGGCATTTCAAGATTTCCATGTGGAGAATAGGCACACGAAGCAGGTCATTTTCTATCTTTTCTTCAATTTCAAAAGACTGCAGCCCTTGATACTAAGCGCCCACCTCCCATTTGTCTTTTGAAATACTGGAGAATACTTTCTCCTTCTATGGCGCACTCAGTGAGTTCTGTCCCTTCCAGAATCCTGTCAAGAAGGGCTGCCTTGTCCTTCTTGTACATTCTTTGAAAATGCTTGTACTCTTGCCGCTTAAGCTTATTCCTTATTTTCCACTTAGTAGCGGTGATCCTTCCTTTGTGGGACCTTTCGTGTCCTTTCGATCCCCTGAGTGAACCACCCAACAATGTTATTAGCCTGACAGCCCCGATTTCTAGCATTTCTGGGACCCCCCCCGTATTTCACCAATTTCTTCCAGTATCATGGCCGATACTTGATTGTTGCTTTCATTGGCCATGGAACTCAGTTTTCGTAGAATAACTTCTGCAACATCACTGAGTCCAAACTCCCAACTGGCTCAATTGCATGCCGCTGATTCCCATTCACAGCCAGCCAGTTCACCATTTCATCTCCAACAGTTTCCATGATTTTACCTTTGACAAGTTGCCATTTATCTCTGACCTGTCTTGCTGATTTATTTATTAGGCACTTAGCAGTTTTCATTGCCTTCTTTTTGTCGTCTTTGGTCGTCTTGGGAGTTAGTACTCTCATTTTGGGTGTCCGCCATATACTTGCAGCCGACTTCGCACTCCGACCCCAGACCTTCATAACATTCCAGATGTTGGGGTGAGACAGTCTGGTGTGTTGTAATAAGCCCATTACGCTTCTTGCCATCCGCCCACAAACGTCACACTTGAGTCCACCTTCTCTCATTATCTCTCTCTCACCCCCTTTACATTTAGGGCAGTGGCATGCAATGATGTGGTGGTTGTGGTTAGATTTACCGCACTTTCTGCATTCAAATTTCGCAAGTTTGTCTTTGTGTTTGGTTAAGAATTGCCTACTTAACCAGCTAGTACCTTCACGGTACTCCCCACATAGTGGGCACAGAAAACTTGTGCTAGGCATTAACACATGTACATTGTATAGCGCTTTGGTTGCCGTCTCACCTCCCCCCTTTAATCATGGGCTTGAGGGGTAGAAGGGGGGTCAGTCTTGTCGGCTGCATTCAACCCCGAAGGGCCAGCGCGCTCTGTGTCAATTATGGCGGGCCCAGACTCATTGAAAAGTCTATTTTTCTTAGCCTGAGGAGGGAACCTCTCCTCCATATCGATCCGACCCTTATTAATATGGGTCCTCTTCATCCTTTTCATTGACTTCTGGTGTTGGGATATACGATACCACTGACTCGTGGGTTATGTTTCCGTCTCCCCTGGACAATATCTCACGGGAGGCCGGGACGACCGTAACAGTATTCATCAAGTCTGTTTTACAGTATCCTTTCGCCAATATCACTATTGAAACAAACCAATTACACTGTTGGCTGAGATATCAGGAGGGACGTGACTGACCAGCCACTCACAAGGGGCTTGCTGCGTTAGCCGACAAAGTCGTTGCCCCGATGGGACCACTCGGAGGTGCAGCCTATGTAACCTATGACGACTGTCGCCGGTGAACCTAGTTGCCCGAACTAGACTCACGGATGATCGACATGTACGACCCGCAACATGACATGCCTTAGTGACCATCCACCGAAGTGGACTCCATCGGATATGTGGGATACCGCACTCTATTGCAACACAAACCGCACAGCTATCCAATGGCCTTACTCCAACTCCGGGGTAGAGAAATGACGAGGCATTTGGCTAATCCGGGGCGCCTGCAGGCCGCTTTTCGACTTCACTTGGCTGTCAAGTGGCGGATCAATCGCGGTTCCAGCTATTAACTACCGCTGTCACCCACGACTAGGATGGGATCCATTAGCAATCATGGAGAACCCTACGACGTCACCACCGTCAACTCCCTAGACAGGCAGCTCAGCAAGGTTCCACTAGCGGTACAACCAGGTCTACTAATCCATCCTCACTGCCAAGATGAGGACAAAGGTAGCCCCGGCTTACCCATAATTTCCCCACGCAGAGTAAGCTGTTGGAAGGCTGCTTTAGAGACACTCCCAACCTCCAATAGACGAGCCACTGGAGGAAGGGAATGCCCCATGGCTGCACGCACCCCCCCCCTTCAATGCCGACTCAAAGCCACGCAGCCCCTCTGCCTAATAACTGAGCATACAGGGCTAATGTAACCCCTCACCGACAGAAACTTCCGTCTAGCTTTCAGAGGCTTACACCCCAACATAGACGACCATACAATTCAGGAGACCCTTTACTTTCCCCATTTGCCCCCATCTCCATTGCTACATCGTCTCATGCCCGAGTTGGGGGAACGCTGACACACTCATGATCATGAGCGAGGAGCTAGAGCCTGATGGAACCTCTGCTGATGCCATGCTTCAGAACCATCCCAGAACCACCTCCCCGCCTTACATAGAGTGGTCTTCATCATTCAAAGTTATACCTGTCCAGTTTCATCAAATGAAACACCGCCACATCCAGTGTGTTTCTTGTACCGAGCCTCCACCTCCACCGGTCTTCCCCCGCCCCTGGGAGGACTGCACATGGAGAAAAAAAAGGCAGGCCACTTGCCATGCCATTAAGAAAAACCAGCCTTCACTCCCTTCCATCGGAGGCAACTTAAACAACATGAGCCCTCCGGGAAAATAAAAAACACGTAATACGGAGGAGAAACCGGCAACACGATTTAGGAACATAGCCAGCAACACTATCTAACATTTGCCAAATTTGAACTTTCTCCAAACATCAATGGAGTAGAGCAGAGAACGTCTGCTAAACAGTTTTGCCAATAACGTGCTTCTCCATTTAGGGAAGCCAATAACTAACAAGGCTTCGAAATTCGCCATTGGCCACAGCCCCATTGGCCCAATAGGGAAACCCAATATCTTCACTTCTCTGACGCCCCTCTCACGCCGAAAGTATTCCTTGAGTGGCTCATACTTGGCCATCTTCTCCCCAGCCGCATCTTGTAACGTCCTTTCATCATACTCGTATCTGATGGTAACATCGAGTACCGGAAGCAGCATGTCTCTGGTCAGGACCATGTCCGGTACTAACAGGCCGCCTCCAGGAAGACAGCACCTGTACTCCCTTTCCACAGTCCAGCCCCTAGACACCGCTTCCTTGGCTAGCACATCACATATCTTATCGTGCGTAGCCATTCTCCATCTTTTTGTGAACGCACAATTGCCGATGATAACGTCTGCACATGGCACCTTCTTTTCCCAGGCCCCTTGCCATGAACTCGCTAGTTGGTAAGACCTTTGCTCTCAGGGACAAAGCAATAATGAAATTGCTTTGAGTAAAGCCCTTTTTTGTTGGTTCGACCAGCCAATTATTGCTCACTCGATCGTTGAGGAACAGCTCGGCATTTTTGCCCTGGACCTTTAGTTGGCTCCATGCCCCCTTCATCCTACGTCGCCAATCAGGCATATCTGGAGGGGAGCTCCCCAGTAGCTGTAAATTCGTCTGCATATCAATCTCAGGCAGACATTGGGGAGCTCCCCCTGCATCTTTCCACATGTTACTCCATGCTTTACTAACACACGTTTTTCTGGCCAGTTCTCTTGTCCATTCATCCAAGGAGGACAGCATCTTCCAGCATCTCTTGACTCTGGCCTCGGCAATAGTTTCCGCCAGAGCCAATATCCCCAGCCCCCCATCGCACTTCTTCGAATAAAGCAGTCCATTACAAGTGCTAGGGGGGAGACGCAGCCACTCCTTGACCGTCACTCTCACAATTGCATCCACCTTTCTTAGTCTCGTATACCTCACCTTCCCAAAGTCTGCTTCAAACATGATCCTTGGCAGTAAGCACTCATTGAGTAGTGCTACTTTTTGAGTCGGTTTAAGGGGGGTACAGCGGATCTTTTCAATACCCTCCCTGATCATAGAGCTCACATCAGGTTTCACGATGCCCCTAATCGGATTGATGTGAACCCCCAGGTACTTGACATTCTCATGAGATTCAACCATATGGATGCTTGTGCCATCTATCATCCATGCCTCACAATCATTTAATGTGCCTCTATTCAGCCAAAATCCATGGCACTTAGCCGGCTGAACTTTAAGGCCCGTATTTTTGCAGAATACCTCCAGCAATCTCAAATTGCATTGCATGTCCCTGGCCGTCATACTGACAATGACCAAATCATCGGCAAAAGCCAATGCGGTCAAAGTCCGTCCCTCCATCTCCACTCCCTTTTCCAGCTTTTCCAGCATGTTGATTAGCGGGTCCATGGCAATATTGAAGAGAAGAGGGGACAGGGGGTCACCCTGTTTGACACCCACCTCAATGTTAATTGGCGACGTCCATCCTTTCTTGTGACCAACGATCGTAGTGCAGCCGCTATAGGAGTCTTCAATCTAGTCAATGAAATGCCTGTTCATTCCCTTTCTTTCAAGAGCCTCCCAAATATGATCATGTGCCAACGAGTCAAAAGCTTTGGCAAAGTCCACAAATACCACCCCCAGTGCCAGTCCTTCCCTCCTAGACCGCTCCATCAACTTATCCAGTATCAACAGATTTTCCGCACATCCGTTGACCCCTCTAACAAAGCCTTTTTGCCTGATGTTTAATTTGCATGCTTTGCTCATCCTCATCGTCAATATCCTCATGAACAGTCTAAGAAGGAAGGATCCAATAGTTATCGGCCTCCAACTTGTGATCTTGCTCAGTTCGTTCAAATCATTTGACTTAGGAAGAAGCCTGGTCCGGCACCGCTTGATCACATCTGGGATTCTCCTGTATACCAGCCATGCATTGAACAGGCACGCCAATTGTTGACCGAGCTTCTGAGCTTGTGTTTTACCAGTCTTCTAATTACGGTGGCCTTACCTTTAAAAGATCTCTCGTGACCTTTTCTCTTTTTATGCGTCCCACCCAACAGTGAGATGAGTCCAACCGCCGACATCTCTATCATTTCGGGGTCCTCGTCCACCCCTTTGATGGCGTCCAATATCAATCCAAACCCGACATTTCGTCGGCCACTGTTTCCATAATACTTCCCCTGACAAGTCTCCACTTATCCCTCACTTGTTTGGCAGACTTGCGGGGGAGAATCTTCGCCACCTTGGACGCGCGTCTCTTGTCCCCCTTCATCTCCAACATCTTTGCCTTTAAGAGTCTCATTTCTGGCGATGACCATATGCTGGAATTCCTCTTTGTTCCCCGGCCCCACGATCTCATCACATTCCATACCTTAGGGT
This sequence comes from Hippichthys cyanospilos, assembly GCF_059441005.1. NCBI lineage: Eukaryota > Metazoa > Chordata > Actinopteri > Syngnathiformes > Syngnathidae > Hippichthys > Hippichthys cyanospilos. Next base: position 9,826,150 of record NC_142390.1, read on the forward strand.
GCGCCAGCCTTGTATGTTGTGTCAAGCCCAGTATGTTCTTTAATATTTTTCCACAAATATCGCATTTCACACCTCCCTGTCTCTCCAGCACACTATCACCACCTTTACATTTAGGATAATGGCAAGCAATGGCATGGTGGTTCTTGCCGGATTTGCCACACTTCCGGCACTCAAAGATTAGCCTACTATCCGTGTGCATCATCGTGAAATGCCTGTGGAGCCATGCCGTGCCCTCTCTGTACACTCCGCAAGTTGGGCATAGGTATGCTGAGCTGGGCAGCAGTACGACAAATTTTGTCTTTTGACACTTAGGCGACCCTTCACTTATCACATTTGTGGGGCCAGGACATTCATTAACGGTCCGCCTGTTAACCATGAGATCTCTTTTCACGGGGCCGTTCCTCCCCTTAGCCACCTTCCGTTTCGTCTTCTCATCCTTCTTTCGTGCATCAGGGGGAGGGGCGTCAACCTCCATATCAGACTCTGACATTCTTCTCATCCAGAGTCTATTTTCTTGTCTATAAAATACTGTCTTTATCCACAGTAGAAGAAACCGTCAATTCCAAAGTTTCGTCGCTGGGCTTGCTGCGTTAGCCGACTGAGAAGTCGTTGCCCCGGCGGGACCACGAGGAGGTGCAGCCTGTGTAACTATGACAAACTGTCGCCGGTGAGCCTAGTCGCCCAAACTAGACCCAGCCTGACAAGGGCTCCAGTCTCTAATCACGGACGATCGGCACGTACGCCCCGCAACATGACATGCTCAACGACCATCCACCAAAGTGGACTCCATCGAATAGGTGAAAATCGCTCACTATCGCAAACCAAAAATCGCTCACCATCAAATGGCCTTACTCCAACTCCGGGGTAGAAAAACGACGAGGCATTTGGCTAATCGGGGGCGCCGCAGGCGCCCTCGCGACGGCGGCGCTTCGTTAGCACCTGCGGGCCACTTTCCGGCTTCACTTGGCCGTCAAGAGGCGGATCAATCGGCGGTTCCAGCTATTAACTACCGCCGTCTCCCACAGCGAGGATGGGATCCATAAGCAATCATGGAGAACCCTACGACGTCACCACCGTCAACCCCCTAGACAGGCAGCTCAGCAAGGTTTCACTAGCGGCATAACCCGGTCTACTTATCCAACCTCACTACTAAGATGAAGAAGGAGGCAGTCCCGGTTTGCCCATAGTTTCCCCACGCAGAGTAAGCTGTTGGAAAGCTGCTTTAGAGACGCCCCCACTCTCCGACAGCAGGCCATCGGAGGAAGGGAACGCCCCATGGCTGCACGCACCCCCCCCTTCATGCCGATTTGAGAGCACGCGGCCCCTCTGCCTGATAAATGAGCATATAGGGCCAACGTACCCCCTCCTCGACAGAAACTCCCATCTAGCCTTCAGAGGCTGGCTCTCCAACAAGCGCACAGGTCCGAAGGCCGTTTACTTTCCTCCTTTGCCTTCATCATTCGAGTAGCGTTACCACTTTACGAGTTGGAGGTACGCTGGCACACTCGTGGTCATCAACCGGGGGAAGGAACTGGGTGAAACCTCTGCCGTTGCCATGCATCGGAACCCCCCAAGAACCATCCCCCCATCTCTCACGGAGCCGCCTTCATCGTTCAAACTTACACCTCACCACATGCTTTTTATCACATCCTTAATAACTGTCCAGTATTCACGGTGAGCACTGCCACATCCAGTGTGTCACCCATTGGTTATCCTCCCCCTGGTTGGACCACCAAAGTTGAAAATAGGCAGGCCACGAGCCTTGCCATGTGTATAGAACACCAGCCTTCACTCCCTGTTATCGGAGGCAACTTAAACAACATGAGCCCTCCGATATCCCGCCTTCACACACTGTAAACGGAGGCAACTTAAACAACATGGGCCCTCCGGAAAAGATAAATAAAATTTTGAAGCACACATAAATATTTACAACACATAATTTTAGGAACACAGCCAGACATAACTTCAATAGTCTTCAGACTTGAATTTTTTCCAAACGTCAACAGAATAAAGCAGGGAACGTCTGCTTATCAACTTGGCCAACTGAATGCTTCTCCAACTAGGGAAGCCAATAGCTTTGAGGGCCTCAAAATTAGACGCTGGCCACAGCCCCATGGTCCCAACTGGGAACCCAAATATCTTTACTTCCTTGACGCCCCTCTCACGTCTCAGGTGTTTCCTCAGCGGCTCGTATTTGGCCACCTTTTCCTTAGCAGCATCTTCCATAGACTTCGCGTCATATTCATACCTGACCGTAACATCAAGCACGAGAAGCGTATTGCCTTTAGACATGACTATGTCCGGTACTAACAGGCCGCCTCCTGGAAGACAGTACCTGCACTCCCTCTTCACAGTCCAGCCCTTAGACACCGCCTCAATGGTGAGCAATTCGCACAACTTGTCGTGACGGTCCATTCTCCATCTCTTGGTGACCGGACATTGGCCAATAATATGGGAGGCTGTTTCCAGGGCTGAGTCGCAACGCCTACACATAGCATCCTCCTTTGCCAGACCTCGTGCCACGAATTCTCTGGTCTGTAGGACGTTCGCTCTAAGGGACAGAGCAATCTTAAAGTTGCTCTGGTTGAAGCCCTTCATTGTTGGTTCGAATAGCCAATTATTAATGATCCGGTCACCTAGGAACAAGTCAGCACTCTTCCCTTTGACTTTTAAGCAGCTCCATGCTTCTTTCATTTTCCTTCTCCAATCTGTCATGTTCGGGGGGGAGCTCCCGAGCAGGTGTAACTGCGTTTGCCTATCCAATATAGGCAACAGAGATGGAGCCCCCCCTGCCTCCTTCCACATTTTCAGCCATGCACTACCAGTACACATTTCTCTGGCCAGTTCCCGTGTCCACTCGTCTGGAGAGGACAGCATCTTCCAACAGCGTCTGACCCTGGCTTCCGCAATTGCATCGGCCATGGCCAGGATCCCCAATCCCCCGTCACGTTTTCTCGAGTACAGTAAGCCATTGCACGTGCTCGGGGGGAGATGTAACCATGCCTTGATCGTCTTTCTAACACGTGCATCCATCTTCCTCAAGCAGGTGCTTTGTACCTTCCCATAATCCGCCTCAAACATAATTCTTGGCAATAAACATTCATTGAGTAGTGCTACTTTCTGGGTCGGTTTAAGGGGAGTACAGCGGATCTTATTAATGCCCACAGTGATGAGAGAGTCCACATCTGGTTTCATTATGCCCTTGAGAGGGTTTATGCGGACTCCCAAGTACTTCACGTCCTCGTTTGCTTGAATCATATGAATGCACGTGCCATCCAGTTCCCATGTTTCGCAGTCATTTAATGCTCCCCTGTTCAGCCAGAACCCATGGCACTTAGCTGGCTGAACCTTGAGGCCCGTGTCCCTGCAGAACACTTCCAGCAGCCTCAGGTTGCATTGCATGTCCCTGGCCGTCATACTGACTATGACCAAGTCATCAGCGAATGCCAATGCGGTCAAAGTCCTCCCATCCATCTCTACTCCTTTCTTTAGTCTTTCAAGCGTGTGAAGCAGCGGGTCCATGGCGACGTTGAAGAGAAGAGGGGACAGAGGGTCACCCTGTTTGACTCCCACCTTCATATCTATGCGTTTCGTCCATCCTTGTTTGTGACTTATTTTGGTCATACAGCCCCCATAGGAGTTTTCGATCAATTCTATGAAGTGCCTATCCAAGCCTTTCTTCTCAAGAGCCTCCCAGATATGATCGTGCGCCAACGAGTCGAATGCTTTCGCAAAGTCCACAAATACCACCCCCAACGGTGAGCCCTCCCTCCTAGACCGTTCCATCAATTTATCCAGGATCAACAAGTTTTCCCCGCACCCGTTGACCCCCTTTACAAAGCCTTTCTGTCTAGTGCTCAATCTACAAGCTTTGCCCATCCTCATGGTTATAATCCTCATGAACAGTCTTAGGAGGTAAGAGCCGATAGTAATTGGTCTCCAATTATTGATCTTGCCCAGCTCATGCAGATCATTCGATTTGGGGAGGAGTTTGGTTCGACATCCTTTGACCACATCTGGGATTCTCTTGTACACCAGCCACGTGTTGAACAGGCACATCAACTGTTGACCCGAGGGGTCCCATAATTGCAGAGAGCCTTTCTTGATCTTGTCCGGGCCTGGAGCCGACTGCATGGACATTGCCGACATGTTATTTCTCACCTCTGCCGGAAGGATGGGCACACTGAGTAGGTCATTATCCACACCAATCACTGTCTCAAAAGATTTCAGTCCAGTATAGGTCGTGCCAGTCTCCCATTTTTCTTTGAAGTATTTATAGATTACTTCACCTTCGATGTTACATTCATTCAGTACTGTCCCCTTCAGTACTCGGTCAAGCAGGGTCCCTTTGTCCTTCTGAAACATGACCTGGAATTGTCTGAAATCTTTCTTCTTGAGCTTGTGCCTAATCACTCTCCTCACCATGGTGAACTTGCCTCTTTGTGACCTCTTGTGCCCCTTACGTTTTTCAAGTGTCCCACCCAGCAGCGATATGAGTCTAACAGCGGACACTTCCAGCATCTCGGGGTCCTCGTCTACCCCTTTGATGGAGTCAAGGATCATTCCATAATAGCGTTCTTCCTCCTCGGTAGAAGGGGATTCCAATTTTCGAAAGATCCTCTCCACCGTGCGTCCAGGCTCTTCTGCCACAGGGACCCCTTTGTTTTCGCTCCTATTTCTGTCTTCTTCTATCCATACATCCATCTCCTCAGTCACTGTTTCAAGGATTTTTCCCCTGACAAGTCTCCATTTATCCCTCACCTGTTTGGCAGACTTGCAGGGGAGGAGTTGAGCCACCTTTGATGCCCGTCTCTTATCCCCCTTCATCTCCACCATCTTTACCTTCAGGAGCCTCATTTCGGGCGAAGACCATATACTGTTCTTCCTTCTCCCACTTCGGCCCCACGACTGCATCATATTCCATACCTTTGGGTGTGCCAGTCTTGTGTGTTGCGTTAAACCCAATACGTTCTTTAGTACCCTTCCACATATATCACATCTGACTCCTCCGTGACGGACAAGCACACTATCGCCTCCTTTACACTTAGGAAAGTGACATGCAATGGCATGGTGATTCTTGCTAGCCTTGCCACATTTCCTGCATTCAAACTTTAACCCCACTTCAGTGTGCAGTCTCATAAAGTGAATTTGGAGCCATGCGGTCCCCTCTCGAAAGTCACCGCAGATTGGGCAAAGATAAGCTGAGCTTGGCAGCAACACACATACATCCTCATTTTGACTGTTGGGCACACCTCCCACATTTCTTGTCGTGGTGCTCAAGTGAGATTCTTTGGTCTGCCTAGGTGTTCCGAGATCTCCTTCCGGCATACCGTTATAATCATCGCTCACCATTGGCCCAGTCTTCTCATCCTTTGGCTGCTTTTTTGGCATAGGGGCGTCACCCCCTAGATCAGAACCTGATCTTTTCATCAGGCTTTCGTATTCTTGTAATATATCAGTGAATGCAATAAAGCAATTCCGTCAATTCCAAAGTCTCAGTACCGTTGGGAAGACAACTAGTATCCTCTCAATTGGGCTTGCTGCGTTAGCCGACTGGAAAGTCGTTGCCCCGGCGGGACCACGAGGAGGTGCAGCCTATGTAACTATGATGAACTGTCGCCGGTGAGCCTAGTCGCCCAAACTAGACCCAGCCTGACAAGGGCTCCAGTCTCTATTTACGGACGATCGGCACGTACGCCCCGCAACATGACATGCTCAACGACCATCCACCAAAGCGGACTCCATCGAATAGGTGAAAATCGCTCACTGTCTCAATCCAAAAATCGCTCACCATCAAATGGCCTTACTCCAACTCCGGGGTAGAAAAACGACGAGGCATTTGGCTACTCCGGGGCGCCGCAGGCGCCCTCGCGGCGCGCCGCCGGAGCTGCGTTGGCACCTGCAGGCCGCTTTGCGGCTTCACTTGGCCGTCAAGAGGCGGATCAATCAGCGGTTCCAGCTATTAACTACCGCCGTCACCCACATCGAGGATGGGATCCATTAGCAATCATGGAGAACCCTACGACGTCACCACCGTCAACTCCCCAGACAGGCAGCTCAGCAAGGTTCCACTAGCGGCATAACCGCGGGCTACTTATCCACCCCCACTGCTAAGATGAAGATGGAGGCAGCCCGGGCTCACCCATAGTTCCCCACGCAGAGTAAGCTGTTGGAAAGCTGCTTTAGAGACACTCCCCCCCCTCAACAGCCAGGCCACCGGAGGAGGGGAACGCCCCATGGCTGCACGCACAAACCCCTTAATGCCGACTCAAGGTCACGCGGCCCCTTCTGCCTCTAGAAAATGCGCATATGGGGCCAACGCAACCCCTCATCAGCAGAAAACTTCCGTCTAACCTTCAGAGGCTGTCTCCCCAGTATTGACAACCCCAAGTCCGAAGGCCGTTTACTTTCCTTCATTGCCTTCTTCACCCGAGGAGCGTTGTCTTGGGGGAATGTTGGCTACCTCGCGGTCATCAGCAGGGAGCCAGAACTGGACGAAACTTTTGCTGTTGCCATGCATCAGAACCACCCCAGAACCATTTCCCCACTTCTCGCGTGATCGCCTTCATCGTTCAAGTGCACACGTTTACGCCCAGCGGTCCACGGGACAGGGCCCGGTCCGCATCCAGGGTCACATCCGCAGACCGCCGACACCGACTCCTCCAACCATCCGCCTCCGCACAGGGCCGGTGCGGGCACCAGCAGGGGAGGAGGGGGCGGACGAAAGAACCGGGGAGAGGGCGGCCGCCCGGAGAGGCGCGCAGCGAGCCCGGGGCGGCCAGGCACGCGGCCGGCAGCAGGGGCGCGGAGGGGAGCCACCGCCTCCCCGGGGAACGGCCAAGGCCCTCCCCCGGGGTAAACGCCGACCCAAACCACCGCGCCACACCACCACCGTCCGCCCATCCCAGCGCCCCGCGCCACGCAACGCGCACAGCCCCCAACAACCGACCCCCCCGGCCGATGTCCGCCCCTCCACTGCCTAATGGCCCCACAAACCACACCCCGGCTCGGGCGGCGGAGAGGGGATGGCGGCGGCGCGGCTGCTCCCCCATCCGCAGCCCGCGCCCAGCCCCGCTTCCAGTCTTCAACCGTCCAGTTTTTGGTGTGATCGCTGCCCCCTTCAGTGTATCACCATATGGACCCCCTGCCCCGGGGGGGGGACCACAATTATTATAACGAACCAGCCATCACTTATTATCAACGGAGGCAACTTAGGCAACATGAGCCCTCCGGATAGTTTTGGTGTGATCGCTGCCCCCTTCAGCGTATCACCATATGGACCCCCTGCCCCAGGGGGGACCACAATTATTATAACGAGCCAGCCATCACTTATTATCAACGGAGGCAACTTAGGCAACATGAGCCCTCCGGAAAAAAGAAATATATATAAAATTTTATTTACAAGGCAAAGTACTGGCAACACAAAAACATATTAGGAACACAGCCAGAATGAACTATTGACAATTTTCAAACTTGAATTTACTCCAAATATCAATGGAGTAGAGCAGGGAACGTCTGCTTATTAACTTGGCCAACTGAATGCTTCGCCGACTCGGGAAGCCGATAAACTTTAAGGCCTCAAAATTGGAAGGTGGCCACAGCCCCATGGCCCCAACAGGGAACCCCAAAATTTTGACATCCTTGACGCCCCTCTCACGCCGGAGGTGTTCTCTAAGTGGCTCATATTTGGCCACTTTTTCTTTAGCAGCATCCTGCAACGAGCTCGCATCATATTCGTACCTGACTGTCACATCAAGTACCAGAAGCGCTCTGCCCTTGGACATGACCATGTCCGGTACTAACAGGCATCCGCCTGGAAGGCAGAACCTGCACTCCCTCCTCACAGTCCAGCCCTTAGACACCGCCTCTGTTTCGAGCAAGTCACACAGCTTGTTGTGCCGTTCAATCCTCCATCTCTTCGTAAACCCACACTGGCCAATGATATGGGAGGCCGATTCCAGGGCAGAGCCACAACGCCTACACATGGCCTCATTCTTTTCCAGCCCCCTCGCCATGAACTCTCTAGTTTGTAGGACGTTTGCCCTCAGAGACAGGGCTGCTTTCAGATTCCTCTGATTGAAGCCCTTCTTGGCCGGGTCCAGCAGCCAATTATTGCTTATCCTGTCATCGAGGAACAGATTGGCACTTTTGCCTTGGATTTCCAGCTTGCTCCATGCTTCCTTCATCTTGTTCCTCCAGTTTGTCATTTTTGGGGGGGGGCTCCCGAGCAAATGCAGCTCTGTTTGCGCATTTACAATCGGTAATTCCGATGGAGCTCCCCCAACTTCTTTCCACATTCTCTTCCACGCCCTTCCAACACACACACTTCTGGCCAGTTCTCGCGTCCACTCGTCCAAGGAGGTCAGCATCTTCCAGCACCGTCTGACTCTGGCTTCAGCAATAGCCTCGGCCAAAGCCAGTATCCCTAGCCCCCCATCACGTTTTCTCGAATAAAGCAGACCGTTGCACGTGCTTGGGGGGAGATGCAGCCACTCCTTCACTGCCCTTCGCACACGCGCATCCATATTCCTCAAGCTCGTTCCCCGTACCTTACCAAAATCCGCCTCAAACATGACCCTCGGCAGCAGACAATCATTTAGCAACGCTACCTTCTGGATCGGCTTGAGGGGGGTATCTCGGATCTTACTTATCCCTTTCTCGAGAAAGGCGTCCACCTCCGGCTTAACGATACCCTTTAGGGGATTGAAACGAACTCCCAGGTATTTCACACTCTCATGGGCTTGAACCATATGAATGAACGTGCCATCTATTTCCCATGCCTCGCAGTCGTTTATTGTTCCTCTGTTCAGCCAAAACCCATGGCACTTGGCCGGCTGAACCTTGAGGCCCGTGCTCCTGCAGAACATCTCCAGCAGCCTCAAGTTACACTGCATATCTCTGGCCGTCATGCTGACAATGACCAGGTCATCGGCAAAAGCCAAAGTGGTCAAAGTCCTCCCATCTATCTCCACTCCCTTCTTTAACCTTTCCAGCATGTTGAGCAGCGGGTCCATGGCGACATTGAAAAGAAGAGGGGACAGAGGGTCACCCTGTTTGACACCCACCTTCATTTTTATCGGCTTCATCCATCCATTTTTGTGACTTACGACGGTCGAGCAGCCACCATAAGAGTCCTCGATCAACTCAATGAAATGCCTATTCAAACCCTTTCTCTCAAGAGCCTCCCAGATGTGATCATGCGCCAATGAGTCAAATGCTTTGGCGAAATCCACAAAAACCACCCCCAAAGGCGAGCCCTCCCTCCTAGACCGTTCCATCAACTTTTCCAAGATCAATAGGTTCTCCGCACACCCATTGACCCCCTTCACAAAACCTTTTTGCCTGATGCTCAGTCTGCAGGCTTTGCCCATTCTCATGGTCAATATCCTCATGAACAGTCTTAGGAGGTAAGAGCCGATGGTTATTGGCCTCCAATTCGTGATCTTGCCCAGTTCGTACAGATCATTTGATTTGGGGAGGAGTTTGGTTCGACACCCCTTGACCACACCCGGGATTTTCCTGTAAACCAGCCACGTATTGAATATGCATGCCATTTGCTGACCCGTAGGATCCCACATTTGCAGAGAGCCTTTGTTGATCTTATCCGGACCTGGAGCCGATTCCATCGCCATGTCCGACAAGTTAGCCCTCACCTCAGCTGGTAGGATGGGTACACACAGCAGATCATTGTTCACCCCGACCACCGTTTCGAAGGATCCCAGGCCATCATAAGTCGTGCCAGTCTCCCATTTCTCTTGGTAGTAGTTGTATACCACCTCTCCGTCTATGGCACATTCGTCGAGTACCGTCCCCTCCAGCACTCGATCGAGTAGGGCCCCTCTATCCCTCTGAAACATGACCTGAAAATGCCTGTAATCCTTCCTCTTCAACTTGTCTTTTATCACTCTCCTTATGGTGGTGAACTTGCTCTTAATTGATCTCTTATGCCCCATTCGCCTCGCATGCGTCCCCCCCAGCAGCGAGATGAGTTCAACCGCGGACATCTCCAACATTTCGGGGTCCTCGTCTACCCCTTTTATGGCATCAAGGATCATTGCATAGCATCGCCCTTCCTCCTCGTTAGAGGGGGACTCTAACCTTCTGAAGATCCTCTCCACCACTCCTCCAGGCTCCTCAGTCTTCAAGACTCCTGCACCTTCACTCTCATGTTTGCTCCCGTCCAACCATCCCTCCATTTCCTCAGTCACTGATTCAAGGATCCTCCCTTTAACAAGCCTCCATTTGTCCCTCACCTGCTTGGCAGACTTGCTAGGGAGGAGCCGAGCCACTTTGGATGCGCGCCCCTTATCTCCCTTCATTTCCAACATCTTCGCTTTCAGGATTCTCATTTCAGGCGATGACCATATGCTGCTTCTCTTGCCCGCACTTCGGCCCCACGATCTCATCAAACTCCATATTTTTGGGTGCGTCAGCCTTGTGTGTTGCGTCAAACCCATCACGTTCTTAAATGACTTTCCACAAACATCGCATTTGATTCCTCCATGCCGGATAAGTACACTCTCGCCCCCTTTGCACTTCGGATAGTGGCATGCTATTGCATGATGGTTTTTACTAGCTTTGCCACACTTCCGGCATTCAAAATTCAAAGCCACTTTGTTGTGCAATTTTGCGAAATGTCTGTGGAGCCATGCGGTCCCCTCTCGAAAGTCACCGCAAACTGGGCATATATAGGTTGAACTGGGCAACAACACGTCTACACTTTTGAGGTTGTAGGCTGACACTCCCTCTTCATTTACCTCCATGGGGCTCGAGCGAGCTTCACTGGCCTGCCTGGACGTTCCGAAGTCTCCTTCCAGCGAGCTGTCCCTTTCCTCCGTCACCATTGACCCCGTCTTCTCATCCTCTAGCTGCCTTTTGTGTGGAGGGGCGTCACCCTCCAGACCTGAATCCGACACTCATCTCATCAGGTCTCTCTTCTTGTAAAATATCTTGGAATGCAATATCAAAGACCGTCAATTCCAAAAGTCTTGAGAAAACCGTTGGGAAGACAACCAGTATCTAACCAACCGGGCTTGCTGCGTTAGCCGACTCGAAAGTCGTTGCCCCGGCGGGACCACGAGGAGGTGCAGCCTATGTAACTATGACAAACTGACGCCGGTGAGCCTAGTCGCCCGAGCTAGACCCAGCCTGAAAGGGGAATCAGTCTCTATTCATGGACAATCAACAAGTATCATCCACCAAAGCGGACTCCATCGAACAGGTGAAAATCGCATTCAATCCCAGTATCCAACGCATCCACCATCAAATGGCCTTACTCCGACTCCGGGGTAGAAAAACGACGAGGCATTTGGCTACCTTAAGAGAGTCATAGTTACTCCCGCCGTTTACCCGCGCTTCATTGAATTTCTTCACTTTGACATTCAGAGCACTGGGCAGAAATCACATTGCGTCAACATCCGCCGCGGGCCTTCGCGATCCCGGAGGGACCGTCCCGAACGTCGACCTGACCCCCACGCCGCACCGCTGCCGTCCCGGTAACCTGACGCCCCGCGCCGCAGAACGCGCACACTTCCGCGCAAACAGCCCCCGCGGCTGACGCCCGCCTTTAAAACTAATCCTACCTCTTAATAAACACCCTAAATCTAACGTGAATTCCATTTTCTCTTCTTCCATTTTCATTGGGCCGCGCCACACCCAGTATGCCCACCTCATGGAGTCACATGACTAAATGCCGAGGACCTCACCATATATATCCGTATAAGTAACTGTCCAGTTTCATTGTGAACACCGCCACACCCAGTGTGTCACTTGCGAGGTCTCTACCACCGGTCCCCCTGCCCCTGGAGGGACCACAATTCTGTAAAAATAGGCTGGCCACGTGCCACATCATGTAGAGAAACCCAGCCTTCACTCCCTGCCATCGGAGGAAACTTAAACAACATGAGCCCTCCGGGAAAACCAAAATTGAAATGTGAAAAACGCTGGCAACACAAAATAGGAACATAGCCAGAAAAACTTTTTAACTGCCTCCGAACTTGAACTTTTTCCAAATATCAACAGAACAGAGCAGAGAACGTCTGCTGAACAACTTAGCCAACTGCATGCTTCTCCAACTTGGGAAGCCAATAAATTTTAAGGCCTCAAAATTCGATACTGGCCACAGCCCCATTGCCCCAATAGGGAACCCCAAAATTTTAACCTCCATGACGCCCGTCTCGCGCCGAAAGTGTTCTTTGAGCGGCTCATATTTGGCCACCTTTTCCTTCGCCGCATCTTGCATCGTATTCGCATCGTACTCGTATCTGATGGTCACATCGAGTACCAGAAGCAACCTGTCTCTGGTCAAGACAATGTCCGGTACTAGCAGGCTGCCGCCTGGAAGACAGCATCTGCATTCCCTCTCCACAGTCCAGCCCCGAGACACCGCTTCATAAGCAAGCAAATCTCATAACTTATTGTGCCGAGCCATTCTCCACCTTTTCGTGGATGCACATTGGCCAATGATGTGAGAGGCTGTTTCGAGGGCAGAGCCGCAACGTCTACACATGGCCTCTTCCTTTCCCAGACCCCTTGCCATGCACCTCGGCCCCACGACCTCATCACGCTCCAAACCTTTGGGTGCGCCAGCCTCGTGTGTTGCGTCAGGCCCAGTATGTTCTTCAACAGCTTGCCACAGACATCACACTTCACCCCTCCTTGCCGGATAAGCACACTCTCTCCTCCTTTACATTTCGGGTAATGGCACGCAATAGCATGGTGGTTCTAGCCAGACTTACCACATCTTCGGCACTCGAAAAGTAGCCTTACATCAGTATGCAACCTCATGAAGTGTCCGTGGAGCCATGCGGTCCCCTCACGAAAGTCACCGCAAACTGAGCACAGGTACGCCGAACTAGGCAGCAACACAATGACACTCCCTTTCTGACACAGTGACGACCCACTTCCTTCACCCTTCGTGGGACTCGAGCGAGCTTTGATGATCCGCCTGAATGTCTTGAGATCTCCCTCCAGTGGGCAGTTCCTCTCCTCGATCACCATTGGCCCTGACTTCTCATCCCTATGCTGCGGTTCGGACAGAGGGGCGTCACCCTCCATATCTGAATCCGATTCTCGTCTCATCGAGATTCTATATATCTTATTTTATATCTTCGTCTCTGTTTACAATAGAAAAACCGTCAATTCCAAAGTACTAGGGTAAATGGGAGGATGTCTGGGATCCTCTCAACTGGGCTTGCTGCGTCGGCCAACTGAAAAGTCGTTGCCCCGGCGGGACCGCTAGGAGGTGCAGCCTATGTAACTATGACAACTGTCGCCGGTGAGCCTAGTCGCCCGAGCTAGACCCAGCCTGACAAGGGCTTCAGTTTCTAATCATGGATGGTCAGCATGCTCGCCCCACAACATGACATGTTAAGCGACCATCCACCGAAGTGGACTCCATCGAATAGGTGAAAAAAAAAACTCGCAACACAAGAAATCATTCCACCATCAAATGGTCTTACTCCAACTCCGGGGTAGAGAAATGAAGAGGCATTTGGCTACCTTAAGAGAGTCATAGTTACTCCCGCCGTTTACCCGCGCTTCATTGAATTTCTTCACTTTGACATTCAGAGCACTGGGCAGAAATCACATCACGTCAACACCCGCCACAGGCCTTCGCGATCCCGGAGGGACCGTCCCGAACGTCGACCTGACCCCTGCGCTGCACCGCTGCCGTCCCGGTAACCTGACGCCCCGCGCCGCAGAACGCGCACACTTCCACGCAAACAGCCCCTGCGGCCGACGCCCGGCTTTTAAAACTAATCCCACCTCTTAATTAATACCCTAAATCTAACCGGAATTCCATTTTCTACGTCCAAAATTTAACTCCAGCTTTTGAATATAAATTCAAAATTTAAAAGCTAATCCTGAATCCATAAAATAAAGTCTCATTTGACCATAAATCCATTCTATCAATTCCAAAACTTAATTTTATTTCATGATCTCTATCCCTACACTAATTCTATTACAGAGTATTTGACATCTAACCCTAACTTTACTTTATATTATTATAGTTTCACCATAACTCATATTGCCGTCTAAATTTGACTCCAATCCAATTCTTATCGCTAACCCTAATCCGAACCTTAACCCTAATCATAACCCTAACCCGCTAACCCTAACCCAGTCCACTTTTCTATTCCTAAACCTAACTCTACCTCTCAAATTTAGCTCGACCACCCAACCCTGATTAATTAGATGACGAGGCATTTGGCTAATCCGGGGCGCCGCAGGCGCCCTCACGAGCTGCGTTGGCACCTGCAGGCCGCTTTTCGGCTTCACTTGTATATACTTGTATATATATATGTGTATATATATATATATATATATATATATATATATATATATATATATATATATATATAATATATATATATATATATATATATATATATATATATATTTATAAAATAGGCCGCGTCGATCTCCCATTTCTCCTTGAAATAATGGTAGACTTCCTCTTCTTCAATGGCACACTTGTCGAGTACTGTCCCCTTCAGTATTCGGTCAAGTAAGGCCCCTTTAGTCCTTTGATACATGATTTGGAAGTGCCCAAAGCTCTTCCTCCCATATTTGTACCGTATTATCCTCCTCACAGTGGTGGCTTTGCCCTTGGAGGACCTCTCATGCCCTTTTTGCCTCTTATTTGTCCCACCCAACAGAGAGGTGAGTCCAACCGTAGTCATCTCCAACATTTCTGGGGCCTCGTCAACCCCTTTAATGGCGTCCAAGATCATTTCATAATCTTGACTTTC
>NC_142390.1:9845902-9880902 GCF_059441005.1 Hippichthys cyanospilos
GAGGAATTTGAAGATTTTGAGTTGTAAAGTTTAGTTAATCACATTAAGAATCAATTCTTTATTTGTTCATTTTTTAATTTTTAGTTTTAAATATAATTTTTGGGAGAATTTTCTCTTATATATAAGATTATAATTAAAGATTAAAAGGTGAAATTATTAATTATATAACAAAGGCGCCTCCTTTTAACATATATAATAACTATACATATATAAATTTATATAATTCATAATATATTCTACATATATAATAAAACCCATTGACTAATTGGACAGATTAATATAAATAAATAAAATGGAAAATTAATGGACAGTGGTCCATAGGACACGCCCAAAGAAATTGGGACGGTGGTGCGGGGAGGGCCACGGGTTCAAGGATGGACCGTGCACCAACCTTCCACCAGGGGAGAGGGGACTGGTTCCCCTATTCCCTGGTGGGAAGGGCTCAGCCCCCTTTTCCTAACCGGCCAGTGCCTCCGCCCACAGGTCCCCAACATCGCACATATGCGGATGCAGCGCGTGGCAACCTGGGAAAAACAACCGTCCAACGCAGGCCTTCCCCAGCCAGAGGGGGATCAAACATTTTGCGACAAGCAGCAGAACCAGAATTTGAAAAGCTGGTACGCAAATTGTTCTCAATTCTCAAGGTGGTTCACCACCTGCAAAATGTGGACCCAGTTAACAGTAATCCACAACAGAAAATGATTGGAAATTTGGTGGAGATGTTGGCGACCATAATCAAACCAGCATTTCCTACCCAGCGCTCTTGGGATTTAATTGATGGAAATGCTAGGCATTGGGGATACACTACTTGCCTAATACTGGAGGAACATTACCAAGATTTTCTGAGAGATCTCCTGGAGGAATTGATGGACTTACTCACTCGTGTGGGGAACAGCTTTTGAAGTGGCGGTTAGATGGGCCAAGAAGAAGCTGCCCCGCAACAGGTAATAGAGGAGGTGGAGGCGTTGGTCGATGGACAGTGGGGTAGGAGGGGTCATAACCCACGCTACTCTGCTCCGATTGCTGAAGCACGACCAGGACCCAGACCAGACACCCCAGTCCAAGAGGTGATCTTCCAAAAAAGAGAGGAGGTTCATAGGGAGACTCTAAAGGAAGGAAGGGAAAAGCGAAAACCAAGAGAGAGATTGGTGAAGGAGCAAATCCCACCACTGGAGAACTACATAAGGGAGCTAGGATCCTCGGGAATTGACCGGGGATTGGAATGGAAGAATGATACTGATGAACTGCTGAGGAAATACCAATTGGTGGAACCAGGGGATATTGAATTGGACACTGATCTTCGGCTACCAACAGTTCAGCAGCTGGGCCGAATCTTGGAGGTGACAGAAACATCACACCCACAAGAGGAGGTGAAGGAACTTATATCCTTTGAGCAGAACCTAGAACAGGAGGTTACTGCTCATGTCTCACGGGAGATGGTACCTAATTTTTCCTTGGGTTCATGAGACAACAGCAGGATGGAGGACTCACAAGAGTGCAGAGTAAATTACCACTCAAGCACACAGGGAAAACTCACAGATTGGGACTTGAAAGTTCAGAAAAAATGGCTGATAATTGGGAACTCCAATTTAGCCAGATTCCATCATTTGTCAACAGATATCTACAAATTGAATCCTTCCCCGGAAGTCATTTCCGGCATGGGGACAGACTGCTGGAGAAAACAGAACCACCGGAAAATCTAGTGGTGGAAAAGGGGGTGTTAGCTTTTGGAATTAACAGCAGACCCAATAAATTTAAGGAAACCACGGCCAAGAACCTTCAAGCAGCAGTCCGAACGGCAAAGAAGAAATTCCCTTATGCTGAAATTTGGCTCCCTCTTGTTAATTTTTCAGAGGGACTTCCTCTGGAAGAACGAGAGAATCTTAAGGACATGAATGACTACATCGAGAGGAACATGGGCTTCATACCCGTTTTACCAAAAGACCGGTTTCAGGTGGTGGATGATGTGCATTGGACGAAAGAGACTGCAGAGGCGATGCTAGCTCACTGGGTTGAATTTTTAAACTGGACCACCCTTTAAGTCGGGGTACGAGAGGGGTTGAGGGGTCACACTCCTTAATTGCTCAAGAGGTGGTGGTGTTGGCTAAGGGATTCTCCCTGACTACACCACAACTGAATGTGCTGCGTAAGGGGTTGTCTTTTATACCATCCTTAAGTACAGGGAAGAACCAAAAACCGCAATTTCAACTAGATCTGCAAGCGTACCATCGAAAACAAACTGGTGGCACATTTCAAAGATGCTGGAAGGAATAGACCATGTCCATGTGTGGGACCTTCAACTTGGACTCCCCCAACGGACAAAATACCAAAAGAAATGCGACAATTGTTAGAGCAGGACAAAAAACCTTTTAAAAAATATTCAATTCCATTGCCTGAAAAACCTAACTTAGAGCAAGAGGAGGTGAAAGCTCTGCGATATTTGATGAAAGCTAAGCAGGTGGTCATCAATCCAGCAGACAAGGGATCTTCAATAGTCATATTAAGTAGGGAGGTATATATAATGGAGGCTGAAAAGCAGTTAAATGATGAAAATTATTATAAAATACTTACAAAACCTATATTTAGGGAAACAATTCCTAAAGTGGCAGAAATTCTGAACAGATTAAAAGACCAGTAGTTTATAAATGCCAAACAAAAACAATATTTGACAGGGGGCAGGGAACCAAGGGAACGTTGTTTTTACATCTTGCCAAAGATACATAAGGATCCAAAGAAGTGGACAATCCCTTTTGAACTTCCCCCGGGAAGACCAATTGTATTGGATCGTGGAAGCGATACCTACGCAACAGCAGAGTATTTGGATTATTTTCTAACACCACTATCAATCAAACACCCATCATACATATCACTATCATTTTATTAAGATAGTGAAATCTCTCAGAATCTCAGCTGAATATTTTTTCTTCTCAATGGATGTAGATTCTTTGTACACAAATATTCCTGTTCCAGCAGGGATCGAATGTGTTAAAAAGATATTTCAAAAGTTTCTGGACCCCAATCGTCCAGATGGTGAGCTACTTGATCTATTAGATTCAAATTTGACCCGAAATGATTTTGGTTTTAATGGTAATTATTTCTTACCAATTAAGGGGACAGCAATGGGCAAGAAATTTGCCCCTGCTTACGCTAACATATTTATGGCCAATTGGGAAGAAGTTTTGGAAAAATGCGTATTGAAACCGGCATGCTATTTGAGATACCTTGATGATATATTTGGTATTTTGACATGAACAGAACAACAATTTAAGAGAATTCATAGATATTTTAAATTCACATGATCCTTCAATTCATTTAAAATCAGAAATTAATCACCAAAGTATCAACTTTTAAGATAAGATATATAAGGGAAATATTTATACTCAAGACCTAAAATTGGGCATACAAGTGTATTTCAAAAATACTGATACTCATGCATTAGTACATTAGTTAAGTTTTCATCCGCCTCATACATTAAGAGGAATAGTCAAATCACAAATCCTACGCTTCTATAAGATCTGTACAAAGCAAGATGACTTTCTCACAGCAGTCAAAATACTGTTCAAAGCTCTCCGGAACCGAGGATATTCAAGATCATTTTTACGACGCTGTTTAAAAATATTCCAAGAGAAGGGCAATGGAAGAATGTCAAGGATGATCCCACTTATAACTACATATTCGTTGATGGGAAATTTATTGCAGAGAAAACTGAAACAAAATTTCCAAAGTGTTCTTGGTTCAGTTACATGGATGCCTCAAATATCAGTAATTTCAGCCTTTAGACGGAACAAAAACTTGAAATATTTACTTGTGAGGGCAAGATTGCCATCCTTACAGGCTCAGAAATTTCCAAAACTAAGCAAATATCTTACTAGCCTCAAATTTGTCTGTAGGGTTTATGATTCAACAATTCACAAAATAGAACAGGGTTTCAACCCAAGATCTATTAATTGTATTTACCTCATATTTTGCAGAAAATTTGGTGTAAAATATGTAGGCGAAACAAAGAATTCCCAGATGCAACGCTCGATGCAACACAGGTACAACATAAAAAACATAAAAGAAATAGACCAATAGTCCGTCATTTTTTTACTCCATGGTGTGGAATCCATACGGATGTCAGGATTACAAAGAAACACAAATTGGACAGACTTAAAAAGAAAGGCAATGGAACGTAAGTGGATCTGGTTGTTGGGTATGAACGTCCCAAATGGCCTGAACTCAGGAAACCGATAACGATACCCTAACTGAAGTACCATAAAAATCATTAAAACATTATCTCTTAATTGAAATTATATATCAAAATTCTGCCTTAAACTTCACCGTAGTGGAGGCCCACATATCTACTTAAAATCTAACCAAACTATTGCCTAAACACCAATCTATTCATAATTTCTAACCTTAACTATTCCCAAATTCTAATCCCAACCCTTATCTATTCCTAATTTCTAACCCTGACCCTAATCTATTCCCAATTTCTATATTTAAACAGTCTGTTCCCAATTTCTAACCCCAGCCATGATCTGTTCCAAACTTCTAACCTTAACACTGTTCCAAATCTCTAACCTCAACCCTTTACTATTCCTAATATCTAATCTTAACCCTAACCTTTTTACCAATTTTTAACCCTAACCATAATCTATTCCCAATTTGTATCCCTAATCTATTCCCAATGTCTAACCCTAACCCTACACTATTCAATCTCTAACCCTAATTTATTGCCAATTTCTAACCTTATCCTTTTCCCGATTTCTAATTCTAAACCCTTATCTATTCCCAATATCTAACCCTAACCCTAATCCATTCCCAACTTCTAACCCAAAAACCTAACCTATTACCAATTTCTAACCCTAACCTATTACCAACTTCTAACCCTAAATTGTTAACCAAAAAAGAAATATTATTTTGAATTAGTCTAAGACCTAACCAATTACTCAGTTTAAACATAACCCCAGTCTTGCTTAAAACATAACTATCAATATTAAAGTTTAACCTTTACTTAATTATGAGAAGGAAATATAAGACACAAAGTATAACAAATGGTATAGAAACGTTAACAAAATAACCATTAAATAAAAATTAAAGACTTAAATAGTATTATAAATGAAAAAATAAGTATAACGTAAAATTTTCTTATATATTATTTACAAATCCACAGACATATACTTCCATTTACAAATGTATATATATATATATATATATATATAAACTTAAATTACATTATTCACATAATATAGTGTACTCATTTCATTTGATAGGTATACTCTATCCTACAAACGCAGCAGGCATTTAATGGAATTGAGGGGCGGAGCCATCGGGAGAGGTCCCTATAAAAGCAGCTGCTTGCTCAGCCAAGTTTAGTTGACATTGAGGAGCCTAAGTGGTAGGTCAAATAAAAAGACAAAGAAAAGAAAGTTTTTTTGTGTGTGCCGCGAACCTCTCAGGTTCGGTTTAGAGCTGAAACGTTGTTCAGGGCACACATTTTTTCATTGAAGATTTTGAGTTAGGGTTATGGTTAGGGTTAGGTTTAAGAGTCAATTATTGATTTGTTAAATTTTTTATAATTTAATATTTTAGTTTTTTATAAACATTTTATTTGTTTTTTTCTTATACATAAAAAATAATAGATATCAAAGGTGCAATCATTTATCTAACAAAGGCATCTCCTTTTAACATAAACAATAACTATATGTATATAGATTCATTGCTACATAATAAACGGAATAGCTAGAATATATGTGAAATACTATCTATATATATAATAAACACCTATTGACTAATTGGATAAAGTAATATAAATAAGTATAATGGCATATGGATGGACACGCCCAAAGAAATGGGACGTTGGTGCGGGGAGGGCCACGGGTTCAAGGATGGACCAACATATAAACCAACCTTCCACCAGGGGAGAAGGAACTGATTCCCCTATTCCCTGGGGGGAAGGGGTCAGCCCCCTTTTCCTAACCCTAACCCTATACCCTAACCCCCCCTCCCACCCCCACCCTGTCAACTTTCTCTCCCCTTGTGAGTGCTCCGCGGGCCTGTGATTATGTGTGCAAGTGTGTTTTTATTTTTATGACGCAACAGGTTCCGCGCCCCCCCAGGCCTAATCTTAAACCTAATCCTAATCCCAACCCCCCCACCCCCCACCCCGCCGAATTTTCCCTTTCCTCGGGAGTGCTCAGCGGGCCTGTGTTTATGTGTGCAAGTGTGGATTTCTTTTTCGACGCAACAGGTTCCGCGCCCCCCCAGGCCTAATCTTAACCTTAACCGCAACCCCCCCCCACCCCGCCGAATTTTCCCTCTCTCCTTGCGAGTGCTCCGCGGGCCTGTGTTTATATGTACAAGTGTGGGTTTTATTTTTGACGCAACAGGTTCCACGCCCCCCCAAGCCTAATCCCAACACCCAAACACGTTTTTATTTTGGGCCGCATTATAGTGATAGTTTGTCTCAGAGGGCCAGAATGACTGTGAATTCAAATACATTTTAAGTGTGTTGATCACACATTTACCAAGATTTGATATCAGGAGTCGGCAAAAACTGCTCAAATGAGATTTGTAGAATAAGATAGTTTGTTTTTCCTCCGACAAATATTCTCAAGGTTAAACACAATTTGCAATTTCTGTATATTAGTCAGAAACCTGAAGTCAAATCAGCATTACAAGGGCCACAAAAAGTGAGGTGGCGGGCCGAATCTGGCCTCCGGGCCTCGACTCTGACACCTGAGCTCCAGCACCTTCATGCGAGGAGAGAGGCCAGGCTCGCCGAAACGCCCACTTCCGCGGCGTTCGATTCCAGGTTAGTCCTATGCCGCTTTTCTTCTGCTGTAGTCTACCTGCTGCCCTTCTTTCTTACATGTCTCGACCGCGACATCTTCAAAAACACTCTGCTGAATTACTCTCTTTATTCGAGAGGAATCCTGAACTGCCTTCATTCTTTTTACATTTCTATAGCGTATTTAGTTTACAACAAACACAGAAGTAAATCGATTGACTTTGTACAAAGTTTGCTGTTTGAATTGCTCTGTTTGTTCAAGGGGAATCCTGAACTGCCTCCATTCTTTTTACATCTCTATCGCTTGTTTGGTTTACAACAAACACAAAAAGGAGATCGATCGGCAACATATATATATATATATATATATATATATATATAGATGGGCCCCCGGGTTACGAACTTAATCCGTTCAGCGGCTACGCTCGTAACTCGACCTGCTCGTATGACGGGCAATCCAAACCTATGTTAATTAGTGAATGCGTGCAACGCGTGCAAAAACCTTAGGTAAAAATATCACGACTTTGTTACTCATTTTTAATATATGTATTATCTACTTTACAGTTAAATTAAACTGAAAATTTGTACACTTGTATAAGGAAAAATGACATTTACCTTTCGAGCGATGTGACTTGAGCTGGGTGGAGGCGAAGGGGAGCAGAGACCAACCCGCAGAATTGATTTATTTATTTTCCTAATCGGGAACTTTTCTCAAACTAGAACATATCACCGGCGATTTCCTTCTCTTTAATCCATAATGGAAGAAGCCTCTCCACTTTGTTGTCGAGCGAGGTCCGTACCCCGGCAAGGAAAGTCTTGCCCTTAGAAGATTGCCGAGCGGTTCCGTCCATACTCACGAGCAAGGTTAACTATGCATGCGCCTCCTTCGTATTTTTTATTATCTCTTGCTTGGTTTCTATTGTCATCATCCTCTTATTTCTTCCTTTACCACCACTTGCAATTTAAGAAACCATGTCTAACAGATAGTTTGCAAAGTCTTCACAACATTCTTTCCTTCCGTTTCATTCATTTTCTCTCCTTCCTTCCATCCCGACAAGCTGTGCCATCAAGCGAGATAAAGGCGTTCGGCCAATAGCATATCGGCTTTTCTGTGATTGACGTGATGCCGGCCAATAGCATCTCCGTGAGTGAGACCGGGTGACCTTAATCGACCAATAGCATATTGGCATCTCCGTGACTGACACCGTGACTGAGACAGTGACTGTGACGTTGTAAGAGCAATAGCGTTCACGTTACTGTCACAAGCATCAACTGCTGATTTTGATGACACAGCTAAGCGAAAATATATTTGCATACACAATGGCCGACATGTCGGATTGTTCGTAAGACGAAAGGTTTGCTCGTAAGTGGGGGACAAAAATCTCTGTGGTCCACGCTCGTAAGTCTAAACGTTCGTAAAACAGGGTGTTCATAAACCGGGGGCCAACTATTATATATATATATATATATATATACTTTTTTTCCCAATGTACAAGCACGTGCTTTTTTTTCTTAATAAAGGCATGCGTATTTTGGTGTACATTCTATAATTGCCTATTGCCAATAAAAGCCTATACTTTCTTTCCCAGCAAACTATCACCTTCTTCCTTTCATCGGTTTTGTTTTTGTATTGTTTTTTATTTAATAATGGCACGATCATTTTGGTGTACATTCTGTATATGTATATATATATATATAATATATATGTATGTGTAGATATATATATATTATATATATATATATATGTATATGTATATATATATATATATATATATATATATATATATAAATGTAAATATATACATATATATATATAAATATATAATGATGTGAAAGGGTTTATAACAAGAAACACAATTTCAAAACAACGGCGGCAACAAAAAAAAATTCTAGCGAGTCATCGGCTTCCCGGGGTGAACCCGGTACTTACAGGGGACGCGACGTGAACGCTGACTCGTTGTCCCCCAGACGGACAAGACACACAACACTGATATGAGGCGTTACAACACATACGTATGCACACAAACACAGACACATATATAAATATTTATCTAGTTTTAAAATGTAATAACGTATTGAACTGAACTGTTGAATGCTTTGTGTAATTGCATTCTATATTATGATGTAAGAATGTCTTACAGGGTATGAATAGGCAACAAATGAATGTGTTATCAACATTTTATCATTTATGTGTACTGCATATGAAAACAGGCATGCGTATGTGTGCATATATCGTAGTAGATTTGCGTTGTACTATGTAGTAAGAATGAATTACAAGGTATGAATGACGGACAATATACTAATATATTATTCATATTTTATGCGTACGGTACATGAAGATATGTGTGCGTACATACATACATACAAACGTGTACATGCAAACATATATGCGATTGTGACATATTATATACAGTAATACCGGCCCAACCCTGACCCCCTTACTAGCTACCTCTCTGTCTTGCTACCTTTTCCACCCCGACTGGCCTTCGCCCGCGGTTGCGTCCCTGTCTTTTGCCAGACGTTGGCGCTTCTTGTAGAAGGCGGAAGCACTCCTAAAGGGATTCACGCACGAACACATCTGGCCTAGTAAGCATTGCAGTCAGCATTGCAGAATAGCCAGTTCCCCGTCACCACGACGAGGTCCTGTTCCTCTTTGCTCCACAACTTGTAATATGCTGCGAGGAGGGACATGGGCTCAGACCTCTCTGGCGGATCGCCCTCATCCTCGTCGTGGGCCTGGGAATCCGGGTGTTCGGGCTCCCGCCTTTCCCGCTCCTCTGACTCCTCCCTGACCTCCACCGACGCCTCCCTCTTCCTCTTTGGGGGAGGAGGTTTGGCGAAAACGCTGATCGGGATATCGGCGGCCAACCTGTTCAACTTAACGTCGCCGATATCCCGGAGATATCCCGGAGACAGGACCGGCCATAACCAGGGCATCCCACGCTCCCTGTATTTTGAGAGGTGCGTGGCAAAGGAGAACTCATTGGCCTGGAGATAGTCCAACACGTTGGTCGTCAGGCTAGCCTCCGCCTCCACGTTGACCACCGGCCGTTTACCGCTCGGGTGGACCAACACAAACTCGAACCACTTTGCTCCGTGACCCCGGGCCCTGGTCCAGTAGGTGACCTTCGGAAACCAGTTTAAGGCCAGTGAGCCTAAACCGGCAACCAAACAAGCCAGTGGGTCCTTTCCACTGGCCTTCCAACGCGCGGCGGAGGGTCAGGGGATCGGACCAATACGTTTGGTGGTCCAGGATCTGTTTGGCCAGAGCGGGGTACGGCAGGGTGTTCTTTAGGTTGCACCGCGCTGCCGGAGGGACGCTGGCCTGAAGCACGCTCAGGGTCGTGCGAGCCCTCAGGCAGACCACGCTGTTCAAATCCCTAATGACTATTTTGACCAGCGCCTCCCTGATCACCGACAGGTTTGCCCCGATCGTGTCGGACAACGTCCAGATCCTCTGCACCCGCTCCGCTGTGCGGCCCTCGTGAATCCAGACGTGGAGAGGAGGGGGATCCTCGCCGTGGACGCAAGCGGAGTTGAAGGGGGCGAGCGCAAGGAAGCCCCTCTCCCTCGTCCTGCTCGTCCACCGGACAGAGTTGCAGCCGAGGCTGGCACTGAAGTCCTGGTCCCCGGGTGCCCGTGGAACTGCTCTTCCAGGGCAAGCTCCAGCTGGTACGCCCTCCAGGTGGCCTCTAAACCCCCGCGGTTCTTGTCCAAGAGGGTTCGGAGGCTGCCCAACAGATGCCTGCCGCGGTCCTTCAGCACAGTCCCGAGTCCCTGCTCCCGGACGGCCAAGAACGGCACAAACATGGCCTGGCCCTGAAGGAGAGATCCGAGTTTTTCGCCGCAGACCCTCTCTTCCGCTCGCATGGTAGTGGGGATGTGACCCCTGGATAGGAGGATCACAGCCTCCAGCCTGGCGGCGACCTGGGTGCCACGCTTCTCAACCAGGTCGTCGAAGTGAGAGATGTACTTCAAGGCCCTGGAGGCGTAGGAGCGGGTGACCTGGCCGTGGAAGAGCCCCAAGGTCACGATTGCTCCCGAGACCGGGTGCTTGAAGAAGGGATTCTGGTGGACGCGCGGGGTGTCGGCGTACAGCTGGACAAAGTTGAGCTCCTCCCCTGGCCCGAGGGGGAACACGTCCAACAGGGCCCTGGCAAGCTGCATTCGCTGAAGGTCCAGGGGCGACTGGAAGTTGGCTGCCTCGTGCAGCAACAGGGCTGTGAAAATGCTGCCTATCTGCTTGACCACCCGGTGGATTCCGTACCTGGACCACAGCAGATCCAGGTCGGAATTCCGGTGGGTCACAGAGCAGGCCACGTGGACCGACATGGACTTCACCGCGTCCCGATTGTGAAACAGTTTGGCCACCTCCAGAGGTCTCGGGTCTTTCTGGCCAAGCTTGGTCAGCGTGAACATATAATTCGCGCCGCCGGGCGGAGGCGTCCGGGCCACGACGCCATCCAGCAGCCCCAATATGTACGCCTGGTCGTCGGCCACAATGTGGAAACGGCTGACGTTCAGCAAGTTGTTCTTCTGCAGGCTGGGCCTGTTCAGAGACCGACTCGGGATGGCGCGCAGCGCGTCGGAGAAGGCTGCGGACAAGCTCCGCTGAGTATGGGCCATCAGCATCCTTGCGCCATAGTCCCCTCGCCAAGGAGGGGAGACGCGCCTTCCCGCAGGCACCTGACTCATGTGGAGGCACCAGCCCCCATCCATGTAGGCCAGGAGGATCCCGTGAACGATGGTCCATTCCTGATAATAAAAAAGAATGGAGATGAAACTGAACGAGAGTGAAAACAGATTTTGAGCGTAGACGAAAACAGTAATGAAAAGAACTTTCTCGCTCAAAATTCCTTTTTGCTCAAGCCGAGGTCCGGCTCGCTCAAGTTGTCCTCTGCAAGCGCTCAGTTCTGCTCACACGTTACGTTTGTGCCACAAACCCGGTCAATGGGAGCTTGTAAAAGCGCATTGGTTGAGAGCTTGCTCTCCGAGAGCTCTCCATGTTGAGCACAGGCGAGGTTGAGCGGGGGTGGGGGGGATGGGCGGGTATCGCGAGCTTACTGTGAATTTCTCGTTGGTGGGAAATAATTGCAGTCCCCAGTCCCTATCACGAGCGGGCTTCAGAGGGTTCTCGGCGCAGGGCGGCGCACATGCTGGTCCGCTCAGTGTGGCGCGCGTGCAGCCCCGGACATCTAAGGGCATTACAGACCTGTTATTGCTCAATCTCATCTGGGTTTGCGCATCGATCATCGGCAGGCCGACCATCAAGCCGCCAGCCTCCCTCCACATCCTCCTCCAGGCCCCACTCCCGGTCACTTTCAGGGCCACTTCTTTCGTCCAGATGTCATTGGACGATAGCATCTTCCAAATCCGCTTCACCCTAGCCGTTCTAATCGTTTCAGCCAGTTTGGTGACCCCGAGGCCCCCCCATCGCTTTTCTTCGAGTAGAGTAGCCCTTTGCAGGTGCCCGGGGGAAGGTGCAACCATTCCTTCACCCGTTTTCTGACCATTGCATCGACTTTGGTCAATTCCGTGAAGCTCACTCTCCCAAAATCCGCCGTATATTGGACCCTTGGCAATAGGCAGTCGTTCAACATTGCCAGTTTTTGTAATGGCTTAGGGTTGTATTGTGTATATTTTCAATACCAGAAGTGATCAGCGTGACCTCCTCCAGTTTTACAAAATGACTAAATCATCTGCGAAAGCCAATGCCGTGAGTTTCCTCCCATTATGCTGGACTCCCTTGTTTAGCCTTTGTAACATACAAATTAGTGGGTCCATTGCAACATTAAACAGGAGTGGGGAGAGCGGATCGCCTTGTTTCACCCCCACTCTCATTTCAATAGGGGGTGTAAACCCGTTCTTACACCCCACCATAGTAGTGCATCCCTCGTAAGAGTCCTTCAGTAGCTCAATAAAATGACTGTCCAGTCCTTTTCTTTCAAGTGCTTCCTAGATGTGCTCGTGTGAGAGGGAGTCAAATGCCTTTGCAAAGTCAATGAAAACAACACCCAGCGCTGATCCACCTTGCCTCTTTGCTTCCATCAAGTCTTTAAGTATCATCAGGTTCTCTGCGCATCCGTTTACTCCCTTCACAAAACCCTTTTGTCTTATGTTTACCGCACAGGCCTTGTTCATCCTCAGGGCAAGGATCCTTCCAAAGAGCCTTGGCAGTAATGAGCCAATAGTAATGGGCCTCCAGTTTGAAATTAGACTCAATGCAATTGGGTCATTGGATTTCGGCAGCAGTTTCGTGCGACATGCTTTCAATACATTGGGAATCTTTTTAAAGATCAGCCATGAGTTGTAGACATAGGCTAATTGTTCACCTGTGCTGTCCCAGCCTAGTAGAGCAGTTGTGTCCACCCTGTCAGAACCAGTCGCTGAGTGGTTCGCTACTCCTGCCAGGCATTTCAAGATTTCCATGTGGAGAATAGGCACACGAAGCAGGTCATTTTCTATCTTTTCTTCAATTTCAAAAGACTGCAGCCCTTGATACTAAGCGCCCACCTCCCATTTGTCTTTTGAAATACTGGAGAATACTTTCTCCTTCTATGGCGCACTCAGTGAGTTCTGTCCCTTCCAGAATCCTGTCAAGAAGGGCTGCCTTGTCCTTCTTGTACATTCTTTGAAAATGCTTGTACTCTTGCCGCTTAAGCTTATTCCTTATTTTCCACTTAGTAGCGGTGATCCTTCCTTTGTGGGACCTTTCGTGTCCTTTCGATCCCCTGAGTGAACCACCCAACAATGTTATTAGCCTGACAGCCCCGATTTCTAGCATTTCTGGGACCCCCCCCGTATTTCACCAATTTCTTCCAGTATCATGGCCGATACTTGATTGTTGCTTTCATTGGCCATGGAACTCAGTTTTCGTAGAATAACTTCTGCAACATCACTGAGTCCAAACTCCCAACTGGCTCAATTGCATGCCGCTGATTCCCATTCACAGCCAGCCAGTTCACCATTTCATCTCCAACAGTTTCCATGATTTTACCTTTGACAAGTTGCCATTTATCTCTGACCTGTCTTGCTGATTTATTTATTAGGCACTTAGCAGTTTTCATTGCCTTCTTTTTGTCGTCTTTGGTCGTCTTGGGAGTTAGTACTCTCATTTTGGGTGTCCGCCATATACTTGCAGCCGACTTCGCACTCCGACCCCAGACCTTCATAACATTCCAGATGTTGGGGTGAGACAGTCTGGTGTGTTGTAATAAGCCCATTACGCTTCTTGCCATCCGCCCACAAACGTCACACTTGAGTCCACCTTCTCTCATTATCTCTCTCTCACCCCCTTTACATTTAGGGCAGTGGCATGCAATGATGTGGTGGTTGTGGTTAGATTTACCGCACTTTCTGCATTCAAATTTCGCAAGTTTGTCTTTGTGTTTGGTTAAGAATTGCCTACTTAACCAGCTAGTACCTTCACGGTACTCCCCACATAGTGGGCACAGAAAACTTGTGCTAGGCATTAACACATGTACATTGTATAGCGCTTTGGTTGCCGTCTCACCTCCCCCCTTTAATCATGGGCTTGAGGGGTAGAAGGGGGGTCAGTCTTGTCGGCTGCATTCAACCCCGAAGGGCCAGCGCGCTCTGTGTCAATTATGGCGGGCCCAGACTCATTGAAAAGTCTATTTTTCTTAGCCTGAGGAGGGAACCTCTCCTCCATATCGATCCGACCCTTATTAATATGGGTCCTCTTCATCCTTTTCATTGACTTCTGGTGTTGGGATATACGATACCACTGACTCGTGGGTTATGTTTCCGTCTCCCCTGGACAATATCTCACGGGAGGCCGGGACGACCGTAACAGTATTCATCAAGTCTGTTTTACAGTATCCTTTCGCCAATATCACTATTGAAACAAACCAATTACACTGTTGGCTGAGATATCAGGAGGGACGTGACTGACCAGCCACTCACAAGGGGCTTGCTGCGTTAGCCGACAAAGTCGTTGCCCCGATGGGACCACTCGGAGGTGCAGCCTATGTAACCTATGACGACTGTCGCCGGTGAACCTAGTTGCCCGAACTAGACTCACGGATGATCGACATGTACGACCCGCAACATGACATGCCTTAGTGACCATCCACCGAAGTGGACTCCATCGGATATGTGGGATACCGCACTCTATTGCAACACAAACCGCACAGCTATCCAATGGCCTTACTCCAACTCCGGGGTAGAGAAATGACGAGGCATTTGGCTAATCCGGGGCGCCTGCAGGCCGCTTTTCGACTTCACTTGGCTGTCAAGTGGCGGATCAATCGCGGTTCCAGCTATTAACTACCGCTGTCACCCACGACTAGGATGGGATCCATTAGCAATCATGGAGAACCCTACGACGTCACCACCGTCAACTCCCTAGACAGGCAGCTCAGCAAGGTTCCACTAGCGGTACAACCAGGTCTACTAATCCATCCTCACTGCCAAGATGAGGACAAAGGTAGCCCCGGCTTACCCATAATTTCCCCACGCAGAGTAAGCTGTTGGAAGGCTGCTTTAGAGACACTCCCAACCTCCAATAGACGAGCCACTGGAGGAAGGGAATGCCCCATGGCTGCACGCACCCCCCCCCCTTCAATGCCGACTCAAAGCCACGCAGCCCCTCTGCCTAATAACTGAGCATACAGGGCTAATGTAACCCCTCACCGACAGAAACTTCCGTCTAGCTTTCAGAGACTTACACCCCAACATAGACGACCATACAATTCAGGAGACCCTTTACTTTCCCCATTTGCCCCCATCTCCATTGCTACATCGTCTCATGCCCGAGTTGGGGGAACGCTGACACACTCATGATCATGAGCGAGGAGCTAGAGCCTGATGGAACCTCTGCTGATGCCATGCTTCAGAACCATCCCAGAACCACCTCCCCGCCTTACATAGAGTGGTCTTCATCATTCAAAGTTATACCTGTCCAGTTTCATCAAATGAAACACCGCCACATCCAGTGTGTTTCTTGTACCGAGCCTCCACCTCCACCGGTCTTCCCCCGCCCCTGGGAGGACTGCACATGGAGAAAAAAAAGGCAGGCCACTTGCCATGCCATTAAGAAAAACCAGCCTTCACTCCCTTCCATCGGAGGCAACTTAAACAACATGAGCCCTCCGGGAAAATAAAAAACACGTAATACGGAGGAGAAACCGGCAACACGATTTAGGAACATAGCCAGCAACACTATCTAACATTTGCCAAATTTGAACTTTCTCCAAACATCAATGGAGTAGAGCAGAGAACGTCTGCTAAACAGTTTTGCCAATAACGTGCTTCTCCATTTAGGGAAGCCAATAACTAACAAGGCTTCGAAATTCGCCATTGGCCACAGCCCCATTGGCCCAATAGGGAAACCCAATATCTTCACTTCTCTGACGCCCCTCTCACGCCGAAAGTATTCCTTGAGTGGCTCATACTTGGCCATCTTCTCCCCAGCCGCATCTTGTAACGTCCTTTCATCATACTCGTATCTGATGGTAACATCGAGTACCGGAAGCAGCATGTCTCTGGTCAGGACCATGTCCGGTACTAACAGGCCGCCTCCAGGAAGACAGCACCTGTACTCCCTTTCCACAGTCCAGCCCCTAGACACCGCTTCCTTGGCTAGCACATCACATATCTTATCGTGCGTAGCCATTCTCCATCTTTTTGTGAACGCACAATTGCCGATGATAACGTCTGCACATGGCACCTTCTTTTCCCAGGCCCCTTGCCATGAACTCGCTAGTTGGTAAGACCTTTGCTCTCAGGGACAAAGCAATAATGAAATTGCTTTGAGTAAAGCCCTTTTTTGTTGGTTCGACCAGCCAATTATTGCTCACTCGATCGTTGAGGAACAGCTCGGCATTTTTGCCCTGGACCTTTAGTTGGCTCCATGCCCCCTTCATCCTACGTCGCCAATCAGGCATATCTGGAGGGGAGCTCCCCAGTAGCTGTAAATTCGTCTGCATATCAATCTCAGGCAGACATTGGGGAGCTCCCCCTGCATCTTTCCACATGTTACTCCATGCTTTACTAACACACGTTTTTCTGGCCAGTTCTCTTGTCCATTCATCCAAGGAGGACAGCATCTTCCAGCATCTCTTGACTCTGGCCTCGGCAATAGTTTCCGCCAGAGCCAATATCCCCAGCCCCCCATCGCACTTCTTCGAATAAAGCAGTCCATTACAAGTGCTAGGGGGGAGACGCAGCCACTCCTTGACCGTCACTCTCACAATTGCATCCACCTTTCTTAGTCTCGTATACCTCACCTTCCCAAAGTCTGCTTCAAACATGATCCTTGGCAGTAAGCACTCATTGAGTAGTGCTACTTTTTGAGTCGGTTTAAGGGGGGTACAGCGGATCTTTTCAATACCCTCCCTGATCATAGAGCTCACATCAGGTTTCACGATGCCCCTAATCGGATTGATGTGAACCCCCAGGTACTTGACATTCTCATGAGATTCAACCATATGGATGCTTGTGCCATCTATCATCCATGCCTCACAATCATTTAATGTGCCTCTATTCAGCCAAAATCCATGGCACTTAGCCGGCTGAACTTTAAGGCCCGTATTTTTGCAGAATACCTCCAGCAATCTCAAATTGCATTGCATGTCCCTGGCCGTCATACTGACAATGACCAAATCATCGGCAAAAGCCAATGCGGTCAAAGTCCGTCCCTCCATCTCCACTCCCTTTTCCAGCTTTTCCAGCATGTTGATTAGCGGGTCCATGGCAATATTGAAGAGAAGAGGGGACAGGGGGTCACCCTGTTTGACACCCACCTCAATGTTAATTGGCGACGTCCATCCTTTCTTGTGACCAACGATCGTAGTGCAGCCGCTATAGGAGTCTTCAATCTAGTCAATGAAATGCCTGTTCATTCCCTTTCTTTCAAGAGCCTCCCAAATATGATCATGTGCCAACGAGTCAAAAGCTTTGGCAAAGTCCACAAATACCACCCCCAGTGCCAGTCCTTCCCTCCTAGACCGCTCCATCAACTTATCCAGTATCAACAGATTTTCCGCACATCCGTTGACCCCTCTAACAAAGCCTTTTTGCCTGATGTTTAATTTGCATGCTTTGCTCATCCTCATCGTCAATATCCTCATGAACAGTCTAAGAAGGAAGGATCCAATAGTTATCGGCCTCCAACTTGTGATCTTGCTCAGTTCGTTCAAATCATTTGACTTAGGAAGAAGCCTGGTCCGGCACCGCTTGATCACATCTGGGATTCTCCTGTATACCAGCCATGCATTGAACAGGCACGCCAATTGTTGACCGAGCTTCTGAGCTTGTGTTTTACCAGTCTTCTAATTACGGTGGCCTTACCTTTAAAAGATCTCTCGTGACCTTTTCTCTTTTTATGCGTCCCACCCAACAGTGAGATGAGTCCAACCGCCGACATCTCTATCATTTCGGGGTCCTCGTCCACCCCTTTGATGGCGTCCAATATCAATCCAAACCCGACATTTCGTCGGCCACTGTTTCCATAATACTTCCCCTGACAAGTCTCCACTTATCCCTCACTTGTTTGGCAGACTTGCGGGGGAGAATCTTCGCCACCTTGGACGCGCGTCTCTTGTCCCCCTTCATCTCCAACATCTTTGCCTTTAAGAGTCTCATTTCTGGCGATGACCATATGCTGGAATTCCTCTTTGTTCCCCGGCCCCACGATCTCATCACATTCCATACCTTAGGGTGCGCCAGCCTTGTATGTTGTGTCAAGCCCAGTATGTTCTTTAATATTTTTCCACAAATATCGCATTTCACACCTCCCTGTCTCTCCAGCACACTATCACCACCTTTACATTTAGGATAATGGCAAGCAATGGCATGGTGGTTCTTGCCGGATTTGCCACACTTCCGGCACTCAAAGATTAGCCTACTATCCGTGTGCATCATCGTGAAATGCCTGTGGAGCCATGCCGTGCCCTCTCTGTACACTCCGCAAGTTGGGCATAGGTATGCTGAGCTGGGCAGCAGTACGACAAATTTTGTCTTTTGACACTTAGGCGACCCTTCACTTATCACATTTGTGGGGCCAGGACATTCATTAACGGTCCGCCTGTTAACCATGAGATCTCTTTTCACGGGGCCGTTCCTCCCCTTAGCCACCTTCCGTTTCGTCTTCTCATCCTTCTTTCGTGCATCAGGGGGAGGGGCGTCAACCTCCATATCAGACTCTGACATTCTTCTCATCCAGAGTCTATTTTCTTGTCTATAAAATACTGTCTTTATCCACAGTAGAAGAAACCGTCAATTCCAAAGTTTCGTCGCTGGGCTTGCTGCGTTAGCCGACTGAGAAGTCGTTGCCCCGGCGGGACCACGAGGAGGTGCAGCCTGTGTAACTATGACAAACTGTCGCCGGTGAGCCTAGTCGCCCAAACTAGACCCAGCCTGACAAGGGCTCCAGTCTCTAATCACGGACGATCGGCACGTACGCCCCGCAACATGACATGCTCAACGACCATCCACCAAAGTGGACTCCATCGAATAGGTGAAAATCGCTCACTATCGCAAACCAAAAATCGCTCACCATCAAATGGCCTTACTCCAACTCCGGGGTAGAAAAACGACGAGGCATTTGGCTAATCGGGGGCGCCGCAGGCGCCCTCGCGACGGCGGCGCTTCGTTAGCACCTGCGGGCCACTTTCCGGCTTCACTTGGCCGTCAAGAGGCGGATCAATCGGCGGTTCCAGCTATTAACTACCGCCGTCTCCCACAGCGAGGATGGGATCCATAAGCAATCATGGAGAACCCTACGACGTCACCACCGTCAACCCCCTAGACAGGCAGCTCAGCAAGGTTTCACTAGCGGCATAACCCGGTCTACTTATCCAACCTCACTACTAAGATGAAGAAGGAGGCAGTCCCGGTTTGCCCATAGTTTCCCCACGCAGAGTAAGCTGTTGGAAAGCTGCTTTAGAGACGCCCCCACTCTCCGACAGCAGGCCATCGGAGGAAGGGAACGCCCCATGGCTGCACGCACCCCCCCCTTCATGCCGATTTGAGAGCACGCGGCCCCTCTGCCTGATAAATGAGCATATAGGGCCAACGTACCCCCTCCTCGACAGAAACTCCCATCTAGCCTTCAGAGGCTGGCTCTCCAACAAGCGCACAGGTCCGAAGGCCGTTTACTTTCCTCCTTTGCCTTCATCATTCGAGTAGCGTTACCACTTTACGAGTTGGAGGTACGCTGGCACACTCGTGGTCATCAACCGGGGGAAGGAACTGGGTGAAACCTCTGCCGTTGCCATGCATCGGAACCCCCCAAGAACCATCCCCCCATCTCTCACGGAGCCGCCTTCATCGTTCAAACTTACACCTCACCACATGCTTTTTATCACATCCTTAATAACTGTCCAGTATTCACGGTGAGCACTGCCACATCCAGTGTGTCACCCATTGGTTATCCTCCCCCTGGTTGGACCACCAAAGTTGAAAATAGGCAGGCCACGAGCCTTGCCATGTGTATAGAACACCAGCCTTCACTCCCTGTTATCGGAGGCAACTTAAACAACATGAGCCCTCCGATATCCCGCCTTCACACACTGTAAACGGAGGCAACTTAAACAACATGGGCCCTCCGGAAAAGATAAATAAAATTTTGAAGCACACATAAATATTTACAACACATAATTTTAGGAACACAGCCAGACATAACTTCAATAGTCTTCAGACTTGAATTTTTTCCAAACGTCAACAGAATAAAGCAGGGAACGTCTGCTTATCAACTTGGCCAACTGAATGCTTCTCCAACTAGGGAAGCCAATAGCTTTGAGGGCCTCAAAATTAGACGCTGGCCACAGCCCCATGGTCCCAACTGGGAACCCAAATATCTTTACTTCCTTGACGCCCCTCTCACGTCTCAGGTGTTTCCTCAGCGGCTCGTATTTGGCCACCTTTTCCTTAGCAGCATCTTCCATAGACTTCGCGTCATATTCATACCTGACCGTAACATCAAGCACGAGAAGCGTATTGCCTTTAGACATGACTATGTCCGGTACTAACAGGCCGCCTCCTGGAAGACAGTACCTGCACTCCCTCTTCACAGTCCAGCCCTTAGACACCGCCTCAATGGTGAGCAATTCGCACAACTTGTCGTGACGGTCCATTCTCCATCTCTTGGTGACCGGACATTGGCCAATAATATGGGAGGCTGTTTCCAGGGCTGAGTCGCAACGCCTACACATAGCATCCTCCTTTGCCAGACCTCGTGCCACGAATTCTCTGGTCTGTAGGACGTTCGCTCTAAGGGACAGAGCAATCTTAAAGTTGCTCTGGTTGAAGCCCTTCATTGTTGGTTCGAATAGCCAATTATTAATGATCCGGTCACCTAGGAACAAGTCAGCACTCTTCCCTTTGACTTTTAAGCAGCTCCATGCTTCTTTCATTTTCCTTCTCCAATCTGTCATGTTCGGGGGGGAGCTCCCGAGCAGGTGTAACTGCGTTTGCCTATCCAATATAGGCAACAGAGATGGAGCCCCCCCTGCCTCCTTCCACATTTTCAGCCATGCACTACCAGTACACATTTCTCTGGCCAGTTCCCGTGTCCACTCGTCTGGAGAGGACAGCATCTTCCAACAGCGTCTGACCCTGGCTTCCGCAATTGCATCGGCCATGGCCAGGATCCCCAATCCCCCGTCACGTTTTCTCGAGTACAGTAAGCCATTGCACGTGCTCGGGGGGAGATGTAACCATGCCTTGATCGTCTTTCTAACACGTGCATCCATCTTCCTCAAGCAGGTGCTTTGTACCTTCCCATAATCCGCCTCAAACATAATTCTTGGCAATAAACATTCATTGAGTAGTGCTACTTTCTGGGTCGGTTTAAGGGGAGTACAGCGGATCTTATTAATGCCCACAGTGATGAGAGAGTCCACATCTGGTTTCATTATGCCCTTGAGAGGGTTTATGCGGACTCCCAAGTACTTCACGTCCTCGTTTGCTTGAATCATATGAATGCACGTGCCATCCAGTTCCCATGTTTCGCAGTCATTTAATGCTCCCCTGTTCAGCCAGAACCCATGGCACTTAGCTGGCTGAACCTTGAGGCCCGTGTCCCTGCAGAACACTTCCAGCAGCCTCAGGTTGCATTGCATGTCCCTGGCCGTCATACTGACTATGACCAAGTCATCAGCGAATGCCAATGCGGTCAAAGTCCTCCCATCCATCTCTACTCCTTTCTTTAGTCTTTCAAGCGTGTGAAGCAGCGGGTCCATGGCGACGTTGAAGAGAAGAGGGGACAGAGGGTCACCCTGTTTGACTCCCACCTTCATATCTATGCGTTTCGTCCATCCTTGTTTGTGACTTATTTTGGTCATACAGCCCCCATAGGAGTTTTCGATCAATTCTATGAAGTGCCTATCCAAGCCTTTCTTCTCAAGAGCCTCCCAGATATGATCGTGCGCCAACGAGTCGAATGCTTTCGCAAAGTCCACAAATACCACCCCCAACGGTGAGCCCTCCCTCCTAGACCGTTCCATCAATTTATCCAGGATCAACAAGTTTTCCCCGCACCCGTTGACCCCCTTTACAAAGCCTTTCTGTCTAGTGCTCAATCTACAAGCTTTGCCCATCCTCATGGTTATAATCCTCATGAACAGTCTTAGGAGGTAAGAGCCGATAGTAATTGGTCTCCAATTATTGATCTTGCCCAGCTCATGCAGATCATTCGATTTGGGGAGGAGTTTGGTTCGACATCCTTTGACCACATCTGGGATTCTCTTGTACACCAGCCACGTGTTGAACAGGCACATCAACTGTTGACCCGAGGGGTCCCATAATTGCAGAGAGCCTTTCTTGATCTTGTCCGGGCCTGGAGCCGACTGCATGGACATTGCCGACATGTTATTTCTCACCTCTGCCGGAAGGATGGGCACACTGAGTAGGTCATTATCCACACCAATCACTGTCTCAAAAGATTTCAGTCCAGTATAGGTCGTGCCAGTCTCCCATTTTTCTTTGAAGTATTTATAGATTACTTCACCTTCGATGTTACATTCATTCAGTACTGTCCCCTTCAGTACTCGGTCAAGCAGGGTCCCTTTGTCCTTCTGAAACATGACCTGGAATTGTCTGAAATCTTTCTTCTTGAGCTTGTGCCTAATCACTCTCCTCACCATGGTGAACTTGCCTCTTTGTGACCTCTTGTGCCCCTTACGTTTTTCAAGTGTCCCACCCAGCAGCGATATGAGTCTAACAGCGGACACTTCCAGCATCTCGGGGTCCTCGTCTACCCCTTTGATGGAGTCAAGGATCATTCCATAATAGCGTTCTTCCTCCTCGGTAGAAGGGGATTCCAATTTTCGAAAGATCCTCTCCACCGTGCGTCCAGGCTCTTCTGCCACAGGGACCCCTTTGTTTTCGCTCCTATTTCTGTCTTCTTCTATCCATACATCCATCTCCTCAGTCACTGTTTCAAGGATTTTTCCCCTGACAAGTCTCCATTTATCCCTCACCTGTTTGGCAGACTTGCAGGGGAGGAGTTGAGCCACCTTTGATGCCCGTCTCTTATCCCCCTTCATCTCCACCATCTTTACCTTCAGGAGCCTCATTTCGGGCGAAGACCATATACTGTTCTTCCTTCTCCCACTTCGGCCCCACGACTGCATCATATTCCATACCTTTGGGTGTGCCAGTCTTGTGTGTTGCGTTAAACCCAATACGTTCTTTAGTACCCTTCCACATATATCACATCTGACTCCTCCGTGACGGACAAGCACACTATCGCCTCCTTTACACTTAGGAAAGTGACATGCAATGGCATGGTGATTCTTGCTAGCCTTGCCACATTTCCTGCATTCAAACTTTAACCCCACTTCAGTGTGCAGTCTCATAAAGTGAATTTGGAGCCATGCGGTCCCCTCTCGAAAGTCACCGCAGATTGGGCAAAGATAAGCTGAGCTTGGCAGCAACACACATACATCCTCATTTTGACTGTTGGGCACACCTCCCACATTTCTTGTCGTGGTGCTCAAGTGAGATTCTTTGGTCTGCCTAGGTGTTCCGAGATCTCCTTCCGGCATACCGTTATAATCATCGCTCACCATTGGCCCAGTCTTCTCATCCTTTGGCTGCTTTTTTGGCATAGGGGCGTCACCCCCTAGATCAGAACCTGATCTTTTCATCAGGCTTTCGTATTCTTGTAATATATCAGTGAATGCAATAAAGCAATTCCGTCAATTCCAAAGTCTCAGTACCGTTGGGAAGACAACTAGTATCCTCTCAATTGGGCTTGCTGCGTTAGCCGACTGGAAAGTCGTTGCCCCGGCGGGACCACGAGGAGGTGCAGCCTATGTAACTATGATGAACTGTCGCCGGTGAGCCTAGTCGCCCAAACTAGACCCAGCCTGACAAGGGCTCCAGTCTCTATTTACGGACGATCGGCACGTACGCCCCGCAACATGACATGCTCAACGACCATCCACCAAAGCGGACTCCATCGAATAGGTGAAAATCGCTCACTGTCTCAATCCAAAAATCGCTCACCATCAAATGGCCTTACTCCAACTCCGGGGTAGAAAAACGACGAGGCATTTGGCTACTCCGGGGCGCCGCAGGCGCCCTCGCGGCGCGCCGCCGGAGCTGCGTTGGCACCTGCAGGCCGCTTTGCGGCTTCACTTGGCCGTCAAGAGGCGGATCAATCAGCGGTTCCAGCTATTAACTACCGCCGTCACCCACATCGAGGATGGGATCCATTAGCAATCATGGAGAACCCTACGACGTCACCACCGTCAACTCCCCAGACAGGCAGCTCAGCAAGGTTCCACTAGCGGCATAACCGCGGGCTACTTATCCACCCCCACTGCTAAGATGAAGATGGAGGCAGCCCGGGCTCACCCATAGTTCCCCACGCAGAGTAAGCTGTTGGAAAGCTGCTTTAGAGACACTCCCCCCCCTCAACAGCCAGGCCACCGGAGGAGGGGAACGCCCCATGGCTGCACGCACAAACCCCTTAATGCCGACTCAAGGTCACGCGGCCCCTTCTGCCTCTAGAAAATGCGCATATGGGGCCAACGCAACCCCTCATCAGCAGAAAACTTCCGTCTAACCTTCAGAGGCTGTCTCCCCAGTATTGACAACCCCAAGTCCGAAGGCCGTTTACTTTCCTTCATTGCCTTCTTCACCCGAGGAGCGTTGTCTTGGGGGAATGTTGGCTACCTCGCGGTCATCAGCAGGGAGCCAGAACTGGACGAAACTTTTGCTGTTGCCATGCATCAGAACCACCCCAGAACCATTTCCCCACTTCTCGCGTGATCGCCTTCATCGTTCAAGTGCACACGTTTACGCCCAGCGGTCCACGGGACAGGGCCCGGTCCGCATCCAGGGTCACATCCGCAGACCGCCGACACCGACTCCTCCAACCATCCGCCTCCGCACAGGGCCGGTGCGGGCACCAGCAGGGGAGGAGGGGGCGGACGAAAGAACCGGGGAGAGGGCGGCCGCCCGGAGAGGCGCGCAGCGAGCCCGGGGCGGCCAGGCACGCGGCCGGCAGCAGGGGCGCGGAGGGGAGCCACCGCCTCCCCGGGGAACGGCCAAGGCCCTCCCCCGGGGTAAACGCCGACCCAAACCACCGCGCCACACCACCACCGTCCGCCCATCCCAGCGCCCCGCGCCACGCAACGCGCACAGCCCCCAACAACCGACCCCCCCGGCCGATGTCCGCCCCTCCACTGCCTAATGGCCCCACAAACCACACCCCGGCTCGGGCGGCGGAGAGGGGATGGCGGCGGCGCGGCTGCTCCCCCATCCGCAGCCCGCGCCCAGCCCCGCTTCCAGTCTTCAACCGTCCAGTTTTTGGTGTGATCGCTGCCCCCTTCAGTGTATCACCATATGGACCCCCTGCCCCGGGGGGGGGACCACAATTATTATAACGAACCAGCCATCACTTATTATCAACGGAGGCAACTTAGGCAACATGAGCCCTCCGGATAGTTTTGGTGTGATCGCTGCCCCCTTCAGCGTATCACCATATGGACCCCCTGCCCCAGGGGGGACCACAATTATTATAACGAGCCAGCCATCACTTATTATCAACGGAGGCAACTTAGGCAACATGAGCCCTCCGGAAAAAAGAAATATATATAAAATTTTATTTACAAGGCAAAGTACTGGCAACACAAAAACATATTAGGAACACAGCCAGAATGAACTATTGACAATTTTCAAACTTGAATTTACTCCAAATATCAATGGAGTAGAGCAGGGAACGTCTGCTTATTAACTTGGCCAACTGAATGCTTCGCCGACTCGGGAAGCCGATAAACTTTAAGGCCTCAAAATTGGAAGGTGGCCACAGCCCCATGGCCCCAACAGGGAACCCCAAAATTTTGACATCCTTGACGCCCCTCTCACGCCGGAGGTGTTCTCTAAGTGGCTCATATTTGGCCACTTTTTCTTTAGCAGCATCCTGCAACGAGCTCGCATCATATTCGTACCTGACTGTCACATCAAGTACCAGAAGCGCTCTGCCCTTGGACATGACCATGTCCGGTACTAACAGGCATCCGCCTGGAAGGCAGAACCTGCACTCCCTCCTCACAGTCCAGCCCTTAGACACCGCCTCTGTTTCGAGCAAGTCACACAGCTTGTTGTGCCGTTCAATCCTCCATCTCTTCGTAAACCCACACTGGCCAATGATATGGGAGGCCGATTCCAGGGCAGAGCCACAACGCCTACACATGGCCTCATTCTTTTCCAGCCCCCTCGCCATGAACTCTCTAGTTTGTAGGACGTTTGCCCTCAGAGACAGGGCTGCTTTCAGATTCCTCTGATTGAAGCCCTTCTTGGCCGGGTCCAGCAGCCAATTATTGCTTATCCTGTCATCGAGGAACAGATTGGCACTTTTGCCTTGGATTTCCAGCTTGCTCCATGCTTCCTTCATCTTGTTCCTCCAGTTTGTCATTTTTGGGGGGGGGCTCCCGAGCAAATGCAGCTCTGTTTGCGCATTTACAATCGGTAATTCCGATGGAGCTCCCCCAACTTCTTTCCACATTCTCTTCCACGCCCTTCCAACACACACACTTCTGGCCAGTTCTCGCGTCCACTCGTCCAAGGAGGTCAGCATCTTCCAGCACCGTCTGACTCTGGCTTCAGCAATAGCCTCGGCCAAAGCCAGTATCCCTAGCCCCCCATCACGTTTTCTCGAATAAAGCAGACCGTTGCACGTGCTTGGGGGGAGATGCAGCCACTCCTTCACTGCCCTTCGCACACGCGCATCCATATTCCTCAAGCTCGTTCCCCGTACCTTACCAAAATCCGCCTCAAACATGACCCTCGGCAGCAGACAATCATTTAGCAACGCTACCTTCTGGATCGGCTTGAGGGGGGTATCTCGGATCTTACTTATCCCTTTCTCGAGAAAGGCGTCCACCTCCGGCTTAACGATACCCTTTAGGGGATTGAAACGAACTCCCAGGTATTTCACACTCTCATGGGCTTGAACCATATGAATGAACGTGCCATCTATTTCCCATGCCTCGCAGTCGTTTATTGTTCCTCTGTTCAGCCAAAACCCATGGCACTTGGCCGGCTGAACCTTGAGGCCCGTGCTCCTGCAGAACATCTCCAGCAGCCTCAAGTTACACTGCATATCTCTGGCCGTCATGCTGACAATGACCAGGTCATCGGCAAAAGCCAAAGTGGTCAAAGTCCTCCCATCTATCTCCACTCCCTTCTTTAACCTTTCCAGCATGTTGAGCAGCGGGTCCATGGCGACATTGAAAAGAAGAGGGGACAGAGGGTCACCCTGTTTGACACCCACCTTCATTTTTATCGGCTTCATCCATCCATTTTTGTGACTTACGACGGTCGAGCAGCCACCATAAGAGTCCTCGATCAACTCAATGAAATGCCTATTCAAACCCTTTCTCTCAAGAGCCTCCCAGATGTGATCATGCGCCAATGAGTCAAATGCTTTGGCGAAATCCACAAAAACCACCCCCAAAGGCGAGCCCTCCCTCCTAGACCGTTCCATCAACTTTTCCAAGATCAATAGGTTCTCCGCACACCCATTGACCCCCTTCACAAAACCTTTTTGCCTGATGCTCAGTCTGCAGGCTTTGCCCATTCTCATGGTCAATATCCTCATGAACAGTCTTAGGAGGTAAGAGCCGATGGTTATTGGCCTCCAATTCGTGATCTTGCCCAGTTCGTACAGATCATTTGATTTGGGGAGGAGTTTGGTTCGACACCCCTTGACCACACCCGGGATTTTCCTGTAAACCAGCCACGTATTGAATATGCATGCCATTTGCTGACCCGTAGGATCCCACATTTGCAGAGAGCCTTTGTTGATCTTATCCGGACCTGGAGCCGATTCCATCGCCATGTCCGACAAGTTAGCCCTCACCTCAGCTGGTAGGATGGGTACACACAGCAGATCATTGTTCACCCCGACCACCGTTTCGAAGGATCCCAGGCCATCATAAGTCGTGCCAGTCTCCCATTTCTCTTGGTAGTAGTTGTATACCACCTCTCCGTCTATGGCACATTCGTCGAGTACCGTCCCCTCCAGCACTCGATCGAGTAGGGCCCCTCTATCCCTCTGAAACATGACCTGAAAATGCCTGTAATCCTTCCTCTTCAACTTGTCTTTTATCACTCTCCTTATGGTGGTGAACTTGCTCTTAATTGATCTCTTATGCCCCATTCGCCTCGCATGCGTCCCCCCCAGCAGCGAGATGAGTTCAACCGCGGACATCTCCAACATTTCGGGGTCCTCGTCTACCCCTTTTATGGCATCAAGGATCATTGCATAGCATCGCCCTTCCTCCTCGTTAGAGGGGGACTCTAACCTTCTGAAGATCCTCTCCACCACTCCTCCAGGCTCCTCAGTCTTCAAGACTCCTGCACCTTCACTCTCATGTTTGCTCCCGTCCAACCATCCCTCCATTTCCTCAGTCACTGATTCAAGGATCCTCCCTTTAACAAGCCTCCATTTGTCCCTCACCTGCTTGGCAGACTTGCTAGGGAGGAGCCGAGCCACTTTGGATGCGCGCCCCTTATCTCCCTTCATTTCCAACATCTTCGCTTTCAGGATTCTCATTTCAGGCGATGACCATATGCTGCTTCTCTTGCCCGCACTTCGGCCCCACGATCTCATCAAACTCCATATTTTTGGGTGCGTCAGCCTTGTGTGTTGCGTCAAACCCATCACGTTCTTAAATGACTTTCCACAAACATCGCATTTGATTCCTCCATGCCGGATAAGTACACTCTCGCCCCCTTTGCACTTCGGATAGTGGCATGCTATTGCATGATGGTTTTTACTAGCTTTGCCACACTTCCGGCATTCAAAATTCAAAGCCACTTTGTTGTGCAATTTTGCGAAATGTCTGTGGAGCCATGCGGTCCCCTCTCGAAAGTCACCGCAAACTGGGCATATATAGGTTGAACTGGGCAACAACACGTCTACACTTTTGAGGTTGTAGGCTGACACTCCCTCTTCATTTACCTCCATGGGGCTCGAGCGAGCTTCACTGGCCTGCCTGGACGTTCCGAAGTCTCCTTCCAGCGAGCTGTCCCTTTCCTCCGTCACCATTGACCCCGTCTTCTCATCCTCTAGCTGCCTTTTGTGTGGAGGGGCGTCACCCTCCAGACCTGAATCCGACACTCGTCTCATCAGGTCTCTCTTCTTGTAAAATATCTTGGAATGCAATATCAAAGACCGTCAATTCCAAAAGTCTTGAGAAAACCGTTGGGAAGACAACCAGTATCTAACCAACCGGGCTTGCTGCGTTAGCCGACTCGAAAGTCGTTGCCCCGGCGGGACCACGAGGAGGTGCAGCCTATGTAACTATGACAAACTGACACCGGTGAGCCTAGTCGCCCGAGCTAGACCCAGCCTGAAAGGGGAATCAGTCTCTATTCATGGACAATCAACAAGTATCATCCACCAAAGCGGACTCCATCGAACAGGTGAAAATCGCATTCAATCCCAGTATCCAACGCATCCACCATCAAATGGCCTTACTCCGACTCCGGGGTAGAAAAACGACGAGGCATTTGGCTACCTTAAGAGAGTCATAGTTACTCCCGCCGTTTACCCGCGCTTCATTGAATTTCTTCACTTTGACATTCAGAGCACTGGGCAGAAAT
The DNA here is from genome assembly GCF_059441005.1 of Hippichthys cyanospilos. NCBI lineage: Eukaryota > Metazoa > Chordata > Actinopteri > Syngnathiformes > Syngnathidae > Hippichthys > Hippichthys cyanospilos. The sequence continues at coordinate 9,875,760 of NC_142390.1, forward strand.
CACATTGCGTCAACATCCGCCGCGGGCCTTCGCGATCCCGGAGGGACCGTCCCGAACGTCGACCTGACCCCCACGCCGCACCGCTGCCGTCCCGGTAACCTGACGCCCCGCGCCGCAGAACGCGCACACTTCCGCGCAAACAGCCCCCGCGGCTGACGCCCGCCTTTAAAACTAATCCTACCTCTTAATAAACACCCTAAATCTAACGTGAATTCCATTTTCTCTTCTTCCATTTTCATTGGGCCGCGCCACACCCAGTATGCCCACCTCATGGAGTCACATGACTAAATGCCGAGGACCTCACCATATATATCCGTATAAGTAACTGTCCAGTTTCATTGTGAACACCGCCACACCCAGTGTGTCACTTGCGAGGTCTCTACCACCGGTCCCCCTGCCCCTGGAGGGACCACAATTCTGTAAAAATAGGCTGGCCACGTGCCACATCATGTAGAGAAACCCAGCCTTCACTCCCTGCCATCGGAGGAAACTTAAACAACATGAGCCCTCCGGGAAAACCAAAATTGAAATGTGAAAAACGCTGGCAACACAAAATAGGAACATAGCCAGAAAAACTTTTTAACTGCCTCCGAACTTGAACTTTTTCCAAATATCAACAGAACAGAGCAGAGAACGTCTGCTGAACAACTTAGCCAACTGCATGCTTCTCCAACTTGGGAAGCCAATAAATTTTAAGGCCTCAAAATTCGATACTGGCCACAGCCCCATTGCCCCAATAGGGAACCCCAAAATTTTAACCTCCATGACGCCCGTCTCGCGCCGAAAGTGTTCTTTGAGCGGCTCATATTTGGCCACCTTTTCCTTCGCCGCATCTTGCATCGTATTCGCATCGTACTCGTATCTGATGGTCACATCGAGTACCAGAAGCAACCTGTCTCTGGTCAAGACAATGTCCGGTACTAGCAGGCTGCCGCCTGGAAGACAGCATCTGCATTCCCTCTCCACAGTCCAGCCCCGAGACACCGCTTCATAAGCAAGCAAATCTCATAACTTATTGTGCCGAGCCATTCTCCACCTTTTCGTGGATGCACATTGGCCAATGATGTGAGAGGCTGTTTCGAGGGCAGAGCCGCAACGTCTACACATGGCCTCTTCCTTTCCCAGACCCCTTGCCATGCACCTCGGCCCCACGACCTCATCACGCTCCAAACCTTTGGGTGCGCCAGCCTCGTGTGTTGCGTCAGGCCCAGTATGTTCTTCAACAGCTTGCCACAGACATCACACTTCACCCCTCCTTGCCGGATAAGCACACTCTCTCCTCCTTTACATTTCGGGTAATGGCACGCAATAGCATGGTGGTTCTAGCCAGACTTACCACATCTTCGGCACTCGAAAAGTAGCCTTACATCAGTATGCAACCTCATGAAGTGTCCGTGGAGCCATGCGGTCCCCTCACGAAAGTCACCGCAAACTGAGCACAGGTACGCCGAACTAGGCAGCAACACAATGACACTCCCTTTCTGACACAGTGACGACCCACTTCCTTCACCCTTCGTGGGACTCGAGCGAGCTTTGATGATCCGCCTGAATGTCTTGAGATCTCCCTCCAGTGGGCAGTTCCTCTCCTCGATCACCATTGGCCCTGACTTCTCATCCCTATGCTGCGGTTCGGACAGAGGGGCGTCACCCTCCATATCTGAATCCGATTCTCGTCTCATCGAGATTCTATATATCTTATTTTATATCTTCGTCTCTGTTTACAATAGAAAAACCGTCAATTCCAAAGTACTAGGGTAAATGGGAGGATGTCTGGGATCCTCTCAACTGGGCTTGCTGCGTCGGCCAACTGAAAAGTCGTTGCCCCGGCGGGACCGCTAGGAGGTGCAGCCTATGTAACTATGACAACTGTCGCCGGTGAGCCTAGTCGCCCGAGCTAGACCCAGCCTGACAAGGGCTTCAGTTTCTAATCATGGATGGTCAGCATGCTCGCCCCACAACATGACATGTTAAGCGACCATCCACCGAAGTGGACTCCATCGAATAGGTGAAAAAAAAAACTCGCAACACAAGAAATCATTCCACCATCAAATGGTCTTACTCCAACTCCGGGGTAGAGAAATGAAGAGGCATTTGGCTACCTTAAGAGAGTCATAGTTACTCCCGCCGTTTACCCGCGCTTCATTGAATTTCTTCACTTTGACATTCAGAGCACTGGGCAGAAATCACATCACGTCAACACCCGCCACAGGCCTTCGCGATCCCGGAGGGACCGTCCCGAACGTCGACCTGACCCCTGCGCTGCACCGCTGCCGTCCCGGTAACCTGACGCCCCGCGCCGCAGAACGCGCACACTTCCACGCAAACAGCCCCTGCGGCCGACGCCCGGCTTTTAAAACTAATCCCACCTCTTAATTAATACCCTAAATCTAACCGGAATTCCATTTTCTACGTCCAAAATTTAACTCCAGCTTTTGAATATAAATTCAAAATTTAAAAGCTAATCCTGAATCCATAAAATAAAGTCTCATTTGACCATAAATCCATTCTATCAATTCCAAACTTAATTTTATTTCATGATCTCTATCCCTACACTAATTCTATTACAGAGTATTTGACATCTAACCCTAACTTTACTTTATATTATTATAGTTTCACCATAACTCATATTGCCGTCTAAATTTGACTCCAATCCAATTCTTATCGCTAACCCTAATCCGAACCTTAACCCTAATCATAACCCTAACCCGCTAACCCTAACCCAGTCCACTTTTCTATTCCTAAACCTAACTCTACCTCTCAAATTTAGCTCGACCACCCAACCCTGATTAATTAGATGACGAGGCATTTGGCTAATCCGGGGCGCCGCAGGCGCCCTCACGAGCTGCGTTGGCACCTGCAGGCCGCTTTTCGGCTTCACTTGTATATACTTGTATATATATATGTGTATATATATATATATATATATATATATATATATATATATATATATAATATATATATATATAATATATATATATATATATATATATATATATATATATATATATATATATATATATATATATAAAATAGGCCGCGTCGATCTCCCATTTCTCCTTGAAATAATGGTAGACTTCCTCTTCTTCAATGGCACACTTGTCGAGTACTGTCCCCTTCAGTATTCGGTCAAGTAAGGCCCCTTTAGTCCTTTGATACATGATTTGGAAGTGCCCAAAGCTCTTCCTCCCATATTTGTACCGTATTATCCTCCTCACAGTGGTGGCTTTGCCCTTGGAGGACCTCTCATGCCCTTTTTGCCTCTTATTTGTCCCACCCAACAGAGAGGTGAGTCCAACCGTAGTCATCTCCAACATTTCTGGGGCCTCGTCAACCCCTTTAATGGCGTCCAAGATCATTTCATAATCTTGACTTTCCCCATCGGATGAAAGAGATTCCAACAAATGTAGTATCCCTTCCACCGTGCGGCCAGACTCCTCCGTCATTGGGACCTCGGCAGCTTCTCTCATTCGGCTGTCCCCATCCAGCCATTCATCCATCTCCTCGGTCACAGTCTCCAGGATTTTGCCCCTCACAAGTCTCCATTTGTCCCTTACCTGTCTTGCAGACTTGTGAGAGAGGCATTGCGCCACCGTGGACACCCTTCTCTTATCCCCCTTCATCTCCAACATTTTAGCCTTTAGGGGTCTCATCTCAGGCGACGACCATTTACTAGCACTTCTCTTCGCTCTGTGGCCCCACGACCTCATTACATTCATTTCCTTAGGGTGTGCCAATCTCGTGTGTTGAGTCATGCCCAAAATGTTCTTCAATATCTCTCCACAGACATCACATTTCACACAACCCTGTCGGATTAGCACATTCTCACCACCTCTACATTTCGGGTAGTGACAAACAATAGCGTGGTGGTTTTTACCCGACTTACCCCATTTGCAGCATTCGAAGAGTAGCCGTACCTTAGTGTGCAAAGCTGCGAAGTGTCTGAGAAGCCACGCGGTACCTTCCTGATAATCCCCGCATATAGGGCAGATGTATGCCGGACTCAGTAACAACACGATGAGTCTGTCATGTTGGCACATTGACGTTACACACCCTTCCTCCAACGTGGGGCTCAGATGGGCTCGGTCAGTCAGCCTGGTTTCAGTGAGATCTCCCCGCGAAGGATCGCCCCATTCATCGACTTCCATTGAGACAGCCTTCTAATCCATATCTTGTGATTTGAACAGAGGGGCGTCACCCTTTCCTTCTGTGTCTGAATCTCTCAGCATCGAGTCTTCAAATTTCTTGTATAAATTATATCCTTTCCCGTTCTCAGACGGTTCGTTTCCAGCGTCCAAATATTCGACGCAATGAACAGTGGCGAATTGCCACTTATGTATTCCGTATCTCAACCACTAGTCGTTAGTGAAGAACCGTCAATTCCAAATTACCATGGTATCCGGAAGGATGCAAGAGATCCTTTCACTGGGCTTGCTGCGTCAGCCGACAAGAGTCGTTGCCCCGGCAGGACCACTAGGAGGTGCAGCCTATGTAACCTATGACGACTGTCGCCGGTGAACCTAGTCGCCCGAACTAGACCCAGCCTGACAAGGGCTCCAGCCTCTATTCACGGGTGGTCGGCATGTACGACCCGCAACATGACATGCTCACAGTGAACACCTACCGAAGTGGACTCCATCAAATAAGTGAAATACCGCACACTGTCGCAACACAAAACCGCTCCACTATCCAATGTTCTTACTCAAACTCCGGGGTAGAGAAATGACGAGGCATTTGTCTACCTTAAGAGAGTCATAGTTACTCCGGCCGTTTACACGCGCTTCATTGAATTACTTCAAAAGTTGCGGAGGTTTGCCCCGGTTTCACAAAGGCATGCCTATTCTTCATTTTCTCGGCTGGGCTACCAGGGGCGGCGGTTGCACTTTGTCATTTTTTCAGACTTTTTTGCTGGGCTACCTGGGGCGGCGGTGGCACTGTGATTTTTTTCAGACTTTTTCGCTGGGCTACCAGGGGCGTTTGTGGGACCTTGTCATTTTTTCGGGTGGGCTAACAGGGAGGTTTGTGGGACTTTGCCATTTATTCAGATGGGCGACCAGGCGCTTTGTTGGCTCTTTGCCGTTTTTATGGATGGGCGACCAGGGGATTTTTTGACACTTTGCCGATTTTATGGATTGGCTACCAGGTG
>NC_142390.1:9883402-9918402 GCF_059441005.1 Hippichthys cyanospilos
AACAATGTCGCACTTAACCCTTGGACCTTCAAGCAGCTCCGAGACCCGCTGGCCGCGGATCTCCAGTCAGGGAGCCCGGGTGGTGTCTTTTCCAATAGATGCATCTGAGTCTGTGCATTGATCATTGGCAGGTCCACCATCAAGCCACCAGCCTCCCTCCACATTTTCCTCCAGGCCCCGCTTGCGAAAACTTTCATGGCCATTTCTCTCGTCCATATGTCTTGCAACGATAGCATTTTCCATTGCCTCTTCACTCTAGCTGCTGCAAAATTTTAGTTTAGTTAATCCAAGGCCCCCATCACATTTTTTGGAATAGAGCAGCCCATTACAGGTGCCCGGGGGAAGGTGCAGCCATTCCTTCACTTGTTTTCTGACTATCGCATCTACTTTGGTTAATTTAGTGCACCGCACTTTTCCAAAGTCTGCTGCATATTGGTTTACTTAAATTACATTATTTACATAATATAGTATACTCATTTCATTTGGCCTTATCAGAGGTATACTCTATCCTACAAATGCAGCAGGCATTTAATGGAATTGAGGGGCGGAGCCATCGGGAGAGGTGCCTATAAAAGCAGCTGCTTGCTCAGCCAAGTTTAGTTGACGTTGAGAAGCCTGAGTGGTAGGTCAAATAAAAAGACAAAGAAAAGAAGGTTATTTTTGTGTGTGCCGCGAACCTGAGGAAGGCTCGGTTTAGAGCCGAAACGTTGTTCAGGGCACACATTTTTTTTGAGGAATTTGAAGATTTTGAGTTGTAAAGTTTAGTTAATCACATTAAGAATCAATTCTTTATTTGTTCATTTTTTAATTTTTAGTTTTAAATATAATATTTGGGAGAATTTTCTCTTATATATAAGATTATAATTAAAGATTAAAAGGTGAAATTATTAATTATATAACAAAGGCGCCTCCTTTTAACATATATAATAACTATACATATATAAATTCATATAATTCATAATATATTCTACATATATAATAAAACCCATTGACTAATTGGACAGATTAATATAAATAAATAAAATGGAAAATTAATGGACAGTGGTCCATAGGACACGGCCAAAGAAATTGGGACGGTGGTGCGGGGAGGGCCACGGGTTCAAGGATGGACCGTGCACCAACCTTCCACCAGGGGAGAGGGGACTGGTTCCCCTATTCCCTGGTGGGAAGGGCTCAGCCCCCTTTTCCTAACCGGCCAGTGCCTCCGCCCACAGGTCCCCAACATCGCACATATGCGGATGCAGCGCGTGGCAACCTGGGAAAAACAACCGTCCAACGCAGGCCTTCCCCAGCCAGAGGGGGATCAAACATTTTGCGACAAGCAGCAGAACCAGAATTTGAAAAGCTGGTACGCAAATTGTTCTCAATTCTCAAGGTGGTTCACCACCTGCAAAATGTGGACCCAGTTAACAGTAATCCACAACCGAAAATGATTGGAAATTTGGTGGAGATGTTGGCGACCATAATCAAACCAGCATTTCCTACCCAGCGCTCTTGGGATTTAATTGATGGAAATGCTAGGCATTGGGGATACACTACTTGCCTAATACTGGAGGAACATTACCAAGATTTTCTGAGAGATCTCCTGGAGGAATTGATGGACTTACTCACTCGTGTGGGGAACAGCTTTTGAAGTGGCGGTTAGATGGGCCAAGAAGAAGCTGCCCCGCATCAACCAACAGGTAATAGAGGAGGTGGAGGCGTTGGTCGATGGACAGTGGGGTAGGAGGGGTCATAACCCACGCTACTCTGCTCCGATTGCTGAAGCACGACCAGGACCCAGACCAGACACCCCAGTCCAAGAGGTGATCTTCCAAAAAAGAGAGGAGGTTCATAGGGAGACTCTAAAGGAAGGAAGGGAAAAGCGAAAACCAAGAGAGAGATTGGTGAAGGAGCAAATCCCACCACTGGAGAACTACATAAGGGAGCTAGGATCCTCGGGAATTGACCGGGGATTGGAATGGAAGAATGATACTGATGAACTGCTGAGGAAATACCAATTGGTGGAACCAGGGGATATTGAATTGGACACTGATCTTCGGCTACCAACAGTTCAGCAGCTGGGCCGAATCTTGGAGGTGACAGAAACATCACACCCACAAGAGGAGGTGAAGGAACTTATATCCTTTGAGCAGAACCTAGAACAGGAGGTTACTGCTCATGTCTCACGGGAGATGGTACCTAATTTTTCCTTGGGTTCATGAGACAACAGCAGGATGGAGGACTCACAAGAGTGCAGAGTAAATTACCACTCAAGCACACAGGGAAAACTCACAGATTGGGACTTGAAAGTTCAGAAAAAATGGCTGATAATTGGGAACTCCAATTTAGCCAGATTCCATCATTTGTCAACAGATATCTACAAATTGAATCCTTCCCCGGAAGTCATTTCCGGCATGGGGACAGACTGCTGGAGAAAACAGAACCACCGGAAAATCTAGTGGTGGAAAAGGGGGTGTTAGCTTTTGGAATTAACAGCAGACCCAATAAATTTAAGGAAACCACGGCCAAGAACCTTCAAGCAGCAGTCCGAACGGCAAAGAAGAAATTCCCTTATGCTGAAATTTGGCTCCCTCTTGTTAATTTTTCAGAGGGACTTCCTCTGGAAGAACGAGAGAATCTTAAGGACATGAATGACTACATCGAGAGGAACATGGGCTTCATACCCGTTTTACCAAAAGACCGGTTTCAGGTGGTGGATGATGTGCATTGGACGAAAGAGACTGCAGAGGCGATGCTAGCTCACTGGGTTGAATTTTTAAACTGGACCACCCTTTAAGTCGGGGTACGAGAGGGGTTGAGGGGTCACACTCCTTAATTGCTCAAGAGGTGGTGGTGTTGGCTAAGGGATTCTCCCTGACTACACCACAACTGAATGTGCTGCGTAAGGGGTTGTCTTTTATACCATCCTTAAGTACAGGGAAGAACCAAAAACCGCAATTTCAACTAGATCTGCAAGCGTACCATCGAAAACAAACTGGTGGCACATTTCAAAGATGCTGGAAGGAATAGACCATGTCCATGTGTGGGACCTTCAACTTGGACTCCCCCAACGGACAAAATACCAAAAGAAATGCGACAATTGTTAGAGCAGGACAAAAAACCTTTTAAAAAATATTCAATTCCATTGCCTGAAAAACCTAACTTAGAGCAAGAGGAGGTGAAAGCTCTGCGATATTTGATGAAAGCTAAGCAGGTGGTCATCAATCCAGCAGACAAGGGATCTTCAATAGTCATATTAAGTAGGGAGGTATATATAATGGAGGCTGAAAAGCAGTTAAATGATGAAAATTATTATAAAATACTTACAAAACCTATATTTAGGGAAACAATTCCTAAAGTGGCAGAAATTCTGAACAGATTAAAAGACCAGTAGTTTATAAATGCCAAACAAAAACAATATTTGACAGGGGGCAGGGAACCAAGGGAACGTTGTTTTTACATCTTGCCAAAGATACATAAGGATCCAAAGAAGTGGACAATCCCTTTTGAACTTCCCCCGGGAAGACCAATTGTATTGGATCGTGGAAGCGATACCTACGCAACAGCAGAGTATTTGGATTATTTTCTAACACCACTATCAATCAAACACCCATCATACATATCACTATCATTTTATTAAGATAGTGAAATCTCTCAGAATCTCAGCTGAATATTTTTTCTTCTCAATGGATGTAGATTCTTTGTACACAAATATTCCTGTTCCAGCAGGGATCGAATGTGTTAAAAAGATATTTCAAAAGTTTCTGGACCCCAATCGTCCAGATGGTGAGCTACTTGATCTATTAGATTCAAATTTGACCCGAAATGATTTTGGTTTTAATGGTAATTATTTCTTACCAATTAAGGGGACAGCAATGGGCAAGAAATTTGCCCCTGCTTACGCTAACATATTTATGGCCAATTGGGAAGAAGTTTTGGAAAAATGCGTATTGAAACCGGCATGCTATTTGAGATACCTTGATGATATATTTGGTATTTTGACATGAACAGAACAACAATTTAAGAGAATTCATAGATATTTTAAATTCACATGATCCTTCAATTCATTTAAAATCAGAAATTAATCACCAAAGTATCAACTTTTAAGATAAGATATATAAGGGAAATATTTATACTCAAGACCTAAAATTGGGCATACAAGTGTATTTCAAAAATACTGATACTCATGCATTAGTACATTAGTTAAGTTTTCATCCGCCTCATACATTAAGAGGAATAGTCAAATCACAAATCCTACGCTTCTATAAGATCTGTACAAAGCAAGATGACTTTCTCACAGCAGTCAAAATACTGTTCAAAGCTCTCCGGAACCGAGGATATTCAAGATCATTTTTACGACGCTGTTTAAAAATATTCCAAGAGAAGGGCAATGGAAGAATGTCAAGGATGATCCCACTTATAACTACATATTCGTTGATGGGAAATTTATTGCAGAGAAAACTGAAACAAAATTTCCAAAGTGTTCTTGGTTCAGTTACATGGATGCCTCAAATATCAGTAATTTCAGCCTTTAGACGGAACAAAAACTTGAAATATTTACTTGTGAGGGCAAGATTGCCATCCTTACAGGCTCAGAAATTTCCAAAACTAAGCAAATATCTTACTAGCCTCAAATTTGTCTGTAGGGTTTATGATTCAACAATTCACAAAATAGAACAGGGTTTCAACCCAAGATCTATTAATTGTATTTACCTCATATTTTGCAGAAAATTTGGTGTAAAATATGTAGGCGAAACAAAGAATTCCCAGATGCAACGCTCGATGCAACACAGGTACAACATAAAAAACATAAAAGAAATAGACCAATAGTCCGTCATTTTTTTACTCCATGGTGTGGAATCCATACGGATGTCAGGATTACAAAGAAACACAAATTGGACAGACTTAAAAAGAAAGGCAATGGAACGTAAGTGGATCTGGTTGTTGGGTATGAACGTCCCAAATGGCCTGAACTCAGGAAACCGATAACGATACCCTAACTGAAGTACCATAAAAATCATTAAAACATTATCTCTTAATTGAAATTATATATCAAAATTCTGCCTTAAACTTCACCGTAGTGGAGGCCCACATATCTACTTAAAATCTAACCAAACTATTGCCTAAACACCAATCTATTCATAATTTCTAACCTTAACTATTCCCAAATTCTAATCCCAACCCTTATCTATTCCTAATTTCTAACCCTGACCCTAATCTATTCCCAATTTCTATATTTAAACATAGTCTGTTCCCAATTTCTAACCCCAGCCATGATCTGTTCCAAACTTCTAACCTTAACACTGTTCCAAATCTCTAACCTCAACCCTTTACTATTCCTAATATCTAATCTTAACCCTAACCTTTTTACCAATTTTTAACCCTAACCATAATCTATTCCCAATTTGTATCCCTAATCTATTCCCAATGTCTAACCCTAACCCTACACTATTCAATCTCTAACCCTAATTTATTGCCAATTTCTAACCTTATCCTTTTCCCGATTTCTAATTCTAACCCTTATCTATTCCCAATATCTAACCCTAACCCTAATCCATTCCCAACTTCTAACCCTAACCCTAACCTATTACCAATTTCTAACCCTAACCTATTACCAACTTCTAACCCTAAATTGTTAACCAAAAAAGAAATATTATTTTGAATTAGTCTAAGACCTAACCAATTACTCAGTTTAAACATAACCCCAGTCTTGCTTAAAACATAACTATCAATATTAAAGTTTAACCTTTACTTAATTATGAGAAGGAAATATAAGACACAAAGTATAACAAATGGTATAGAAACGTTAACAAAATAACCATTAAATAAAAATTAAAGACTTAAATAGTATTATAAATGAAAAAATAAGTATAACGTAAAATTTTCTTATATATTATTTACAAATCCACAGACATATACTTCCATTTACAAATGTATATATATATATATATATATATATATATATATATATATATATATATATATATATATATATATATATATATATAAACTTAAATTACATTATTCACATAATATAGTGTACTCATTTCATTTGATCTTGTCAGAGGTATACTCTATCCTACAAACGCAGCAGGCATTTAATGGAATTGAGGGGCGGAGCCATCGGGAGAGGTCCCTATAAAAGCAGCTGCTTGCTCAGCCAAGTTTAGTTGACATTGAGGAGCCTAAGTGGTAGGTCAAATAAAAAGACAAAGAAAAGAAAGTTTTTTTGTGTGTGCCGCGAACCTCTCAGGTTCGGTTTAGAGCTGAAACGTTGTTCAGGGCACACATTTTTTCATTGAAGATTTTGAGTTAGGGTTATGGTTAGGGTTAGGGTTAAGAGTCAATTATTGATTTGTTAAATTTTTTATAATTTAATATTTTAGTTTTTTATAAACATTTTATTTGTTTTTTTCTTATACATAAAAAATAATAGATATCAAAGGTGCAATCATTTATCTAACAAAGGCATCTCCTTTTAACATAAACAATAACTATATGTATATAGATTCATTGCTACATAATAAACGGAATAGCTAGAATATATGTGAAATACTATCTATATATATAATAAACACCTATTGACTAATTGGATAAAGTAATATAAATAAGTATAATGGCATATGGATGGACACGCCCAAAGAAATGGGACGTTGGTGCGGGGAGGGCCACGGGTTCAAGGATGGACCAACATATAAACCAACCTTCCACCAGGGGAGAAGGAACTGATTCCCCTATTCCCTGGGGGGAAGGGGTCAGCCCCCTTTTCCTAACCCTAACCCTATACCCTAACCCCCCCTCCCACCCCCACCCTGTCAACTTTCTCTCCCCTTGTGAGTGCTCCGCGGGCCTGTGATTATGTGTGCAAGTGTGTTTTTATTTTTATGACGCAACAGGTTCCGCGCCCCCCCAGGCCTAATCTTAAACCTAATCCTAATCCCAACCCCCCCACCCCCCACCCCGCCGAATTTTCCCTTTCCTCGGGAGTGCTCAGCGGGCCTGTGTTTATGTGTGCAAGTGTGGATTTCTTTTTCGACGCAACAGGTTCCGCGCCCCCCCAGGCCTAATCTTAACCTTAACCGCAACCCCCCCCCACCCCGCCGAATTTTCCCTCTCTCCTTGCGAGTGCTCCGCAGGCCTGTGTTTATATGTACAAGTGTGGGTTTTATTTTTGACGCGACAGGTTCCACGCCCCCCCAAGCCTAATCCCAACACCCAAACACGTTTTTATTTTGGGCCGCATTATAGTGATAGTTTGTCTCAGAGGGCCAGAATGACTGTGAATTCAAATACATTTTAAGTGTGTTGATCACACATTTACCAAGATTTGATATCAGGAGTCGGCAAAAACTGCTCAAATGAGATTTGTAGAATAAGATAGTTTGTTTTTCCTCCGACAAATATTCTCAAGGTTAAACACAATTTGCAATTTCTGTATATTAGTCAGAAACCTGAAGTCAAATCAGCATTACAAGGGCCACAAAAAGTGAGGTGGCGGGCCGAATCTGGCCTCCGGGCCTCGACTCTGACACCTGAGCTCCAGCACCTTCATGCGAGGAGAGAGGCCAGGCTCGCCGAAACGCCCACTTCCGCGGCGTTCGATTCCAGGTTAGTCCTATGCCGCTTTTCTTCTGCTGTAGTCTACCTGCTGCCCTTCTTTCTTACATGTCTCGACCGCGACATCTTCAAAAACACTCTGCTGAATTACTCTCTTTATTCGAGAGGAATCCTGAACTGCCTTCATTCTTTTTACATTTCTATAGCGTATTTAGTTTACAACAAACACAGAAGTAAATCGATTGACTTTGTACAAAGTTTGCTGTTTGAATTGCTCTGTTTGTTCAAGGGGAATCCTGAACTGCCTCCATTCTTTTTACATCTCTATCGCTTGTTTGGTTTACAACAAACACAAAAAGGAGATCGATCGGCAACATATATATATATATATATATATATATATATAGATGGGCCCCCGGGTTACGAACTTAATCCGTTCAGCGGCTACGCTCGTAACTCGACCTGCTCGTATGACGGGCAATCCAAACCTATGTTAATTAGTGAATGCGTGCAACGCGTGCAAAAACCTTAGGTAAAAATATCACGACTTTGTTACTCATTTTTAATATATGTATTATCTACTTTACAGTTAAATTAAACTGAAAATTTGTACACTTGTACAAGGAAAAATGACATTTACCTTTCGAGCGATGTGACTTGAGCTGGGTGGAGGCGAAGGGGAGCAGAGACCAACCCGCAGAATTGATTTATTTATTTTCCTAATCGGGAACTTTTCTCAAACTAGAACATATCACCGGCGATTTCCTTCTCTTTAATCCATAATGGAAGAAGCCTCTCCACTTTGTTGTCGAGCGAGGTCCGTACCCCGGCAAGGAAAGTCTTGCCCTTAGAAGATTGCCGAGCGGTTCCGTCCATACTCACGAGCAAGGTTAACTATGCATGCGCCTCCTTCGTATTTTTTATTATCTCCTGCTTGGTTTCTATTGTCATCATCCTCTTATTTCTTCCTTTACCACCACTTGCAATTTAAGAAACCATGTCTAACAGATAGTTTGCAAAGTCTTCACAACATTCTTTCCTTCCGTTTCATTCATTTTCTCTCCTTCCTTCCATCCCGACAAGCTGTGCCATCAAGCGAGATAAAGGCGTTCGGCCAATAGCATATCGGCTTTTCTGTGATTGACGTGATGCCGGCCAATAGCATCTCCGTGAGTGAGACCGGGTGACCTTAATCGACCAATAGCATATTGGCATCTCCGTGACTGACACCGTGACTGAGACAGTGACTGTGACGTTGTAAGAGCAATAGCGTTCACGTTACTGTCACAAGCATCAACTGCTGATTTTGATGACACAGCTAAGCGAAAATATATTTGCATACACAATGGCCGACATGTCGGATTGTTCGTAAGACGAAAGGTTTGCTCGTAAGTGGGGGACAAAAATCTCTGTGGTCCACGCTCGTAAGTCTAAACGTTCGTAAAACAGGGTGTTCATAAACCGGGGGCCAACTATAATATATATATATATATATATATATATATATATATATATATACTTTTTTTCCCAATGTACAAGCACGTGCTTTTTTTTCTTAATAAAGGCATGCGTATTTTGGTGTACATTCTATAATTGCCTATTGCCAATAAAAGCCTATACTTTCTTTCCCAGCAAACTATCACCTTCTTCCTTTCATCGGTTTTGTTTTTGTATTGTTTTTTATTTAATAATGGCACGATCATTTTGGTGTACATTCTGTATATGTATATATATATATATATAATATATATGTATGTGTAGATATATATATATTATATATATATATATGTATATGTATATATATATATATATATATATATATATATATATATATATATATATATAAATGTAAATATATACATATATATATATAAATATATAATGATGTGAAAGGGTTTATAACAAGAAACACAATTTCAAAACAACGGCGGCAACAAAAAAAAATTCTAGCGAGTCATCGGCTTCCCGGGGTGAACCCGGTACTTACAGGGGACGCGACGTGAACGCTGACTCGTTGTCCCCCAGACGGACAAGACACACAACACTGATATGAGGCGTTACAACACATACGTATGCACACAAACACAGACACATATATAAATATTTATCTAGTTTTAAAATGTAATAACGTATTGAACTGAACTGTTGAATGCTTTGTGTAATTGCATTCTATATTATGATGTAAGAATGTCTTACAGGGTATGAATAGGCAACAAATGAATGTGTTATCAACATTTTATCATTTATGTGTACTGCATATGAAAACAGGCATGCGTATGTGTGCATATATCGTAGTAGATTTGCGTTATACTATGTAGTAAGAATGAATTACAAGGTATGAATGACGGACAATATACTAATATATTATTCATATTTTATGCGTACGGTACATGAAGATATGTGTGCGTACATACATACATACAAACGTGTACATGCAAACATATATGCGATTGTGACATATTATATACAGTAATACCGGCCCAACCCTGACCCCCTTACTAGCTACCTCTCTGTCTTGCTACCTTTTCCACCCCGACTGGCCTTCGCCCGCGGTTGCGTCCCTGTCTTTTGCCAGACGTTGGCGCTTCTTGTAGAAGGCGGAAGCACTCCTAAAGGGATTCACGCACGAACACATCTGGCCTAGTAAGCATTGCAGTCAGCATTGCAGAATAGCCAGTTCCCCGTCACCACGACGAGGTCCTGTTCCTCTTTGCTCCACAACTTGTAATATGCTGCGAGGAGGGACATGGGCTCAGACCTCTCTGGCGGGTCGCCCTCATCCTCGTCGTGGGCCTGGGAATCCGGGTGTTCGGGCTCCCGCCTTTCCCGCTCCTCTGACTCCTCCCTGACCTCCACCGACGCCTCCCTCTTCCTCTTTGGGGGAGGAGGTTTGGCGAAAACGCTGATCGGGATATCGGCGGCCAACCTGTTCAACTTAACGTCGCCGATATCCCGGAGATATCCCGGAGACAGGACCGGCCATAACCAGGGCATCCCACGCTCCCTGTATTTTGAGAGGTGCGTGGCAAAGGAGAACTCATTGGCCTGGAGATAGTCCAACACGTTGGTCGTCAGGCTAGCCTCCGCCTCCACGTTGACCACCGGCCGTTTACCGCTCGGGTGGACCAACACAAACTCGAACCACTTTGCTCCGTGACCCCGGGCCCTGGTCCAGTAGGTGACCTTCGGAAACCAGTTTAAGGCCAGTGAGCCTAAACCGGCAACCAAACAAGCCAGTGGGTCCTTTCCACTGGCCTTCCAACGCGCGGCGGAGGGTCAGGGGATCGGACCAATACGTTTGGTGGTCCAGGATCTGTTTGGCCAGAGCGGGGTACGGCAGGGTGTTCTTTAGGTTGCACCGCGCTGCCGGAGGGACGCTGGCCTGAAGCACGTTCAGGGTCGTGCGAGCCCTCAGGCAGACCACGCTGTTCAAATCCCTAATGACTATTTTGACCAGCGCCTCCCTGATCACCGACAGGTTTGCCCCGATCGTGTCGGACAACGTCCAGATCCTCTGCACCCGCTCCGCTGTGCGGCCCTCGTGAATCCAGACGCGGAGAGGAGGGGGATCCTCGCCGTGGACGCAAGCGGAGTTGAAGGGGGCGAGCGCAAGGAAGCCCCTCTCCCTCGTCCTGCTCGTCCACCGGACAGAGTTGCAGCCGAGGCTGGCACTGAAGTCCTGGTCCCCGGGTGCCCGTGGAACTGCTCTTCCAGGGCAAGCTCCAGCTGGTACGCCCTCCAGGTGGCCTCTAAACCCCCGCGGTTCTTGTCCAAGAGGGTTCGGAGGCTGCCCAACAGATGCCTGCCGCGGTCCTTCAGCACAGTCCCGAGTCCCTGCTCCCGGACGGCCAAGAACGGCACAAACATGGCCTGGCCCTGAAGGAGAGATCCGAGTTTTTCGCCGCAGACCCTCTCTTCCGCTCGCATGGTAGTGGGGATGTGACCCCTGGATAGGAGGATCACAGCCTCCAGCCTGGCGGCGACCTGGGTGCCACGCTTCTCAACCAGGTCGTCGAAGTGAGAGATGTACTTCAAGGCCCTGGAGGCGTAGGAGCGGGTGACCTGGCCGTGGAAGAGCCCCAAGGTCACGATTGCTCCCGAGACCGGGTGCTTGAAGAAGGGATTCTGGTGGACGCGCGGGGTGTCGGCGTACAGCTGGACAAAGTTGAGCTCCTCCCCTGGCCCGAGGGGGAACACGTCCAACAGGGCCCTGGCAAGCTGCATTCGCTGAAGGTCCAGGGGCGACTGGAAGTTGGCTGCCTCGTGCAGCAACAGGGCTGTGAAAATGCTGCCTATCTGCTTGACCACCCGGTGGATTCCGTACCTGGACCACAGCAGATCCAGGTCGGAATTCCGGTGGGTCACAGAGCAGGCCACGTGGACCGACATGGACTTCACCGCGTCCCGATTGTGAAACAGTTTGGCCACCTCCAGAGGTCTCGGGTCTTTCTGGCCAAGCTTGGTCAGCGTGAACATATAATTCGCGCCGCCGGGCGGAGGCGTCCGGGCCACGACGCCATCCAGCAGCCCCAATATGTACGCCTGGTCGTCGGCCACAATGTGGAAACGGCTGACGTTCAGCAAGTTGTTCTTCTGCAGGCTGGGCCTGTTCAGAGACCGACTCGGGATGGCGCGCAGCGCGTCGGAGAAGGCTGCGGACAAGCTCCGCTGAGTATGGGCCATCAGCATCCTTGCGCCATAGTCCCCTCGCCAAGGAGGGGAGACGCGCCTTCCCGCAGGCACCTGACTCATGTGGAGGCACCAGCCCCCATCCATGTAGGCCAGGAGGATCCCGTGAACGATGGTCCATTCCTGATAATAAAAAAGAATGGAGATGAAACTGAACGAGAGTGAAAACAGATTTTGAGCGTAGACGAAAACAGTAATGAAAAGAACTTTCTCGCTCAAAATTCCTTTTTGCTCAAGCCGAGGTCCGGCTCGCTCAAGTTGTCCTCTGCAAGCGCTCAGTTCTGCTCACACGTTACGTTTGTGCCACAAACCCGGTCAATGGGAGCTTGTAAAAGCGCATTGGTTGAGAGCTTGCTCTCCGAGAGCTCTCCATGTTGAGCACAGGCGAGGTTGAGCGGGGGTGGGGGGGATGGGCGGGTATCGCGAGCTTACTGTGAATTTCTCGTTGGTGGGAAATAATTGCAGTCCCCAGTCCCTATCACGAGCGGGCTTCAGAGGGTTCTCGGCGCAGGGCGGCGCACATGCTGGTCCGCTCAGTGTGGCGCGCGTGCAGCCCCGGACATCTAAGGGCATTACAGACCTGTTATTGCTCAATCTCATCTGGGTTTGCGCATCGATCATCGGCAGGCCGACCATCAAGCCGCCAGCCTCCCTCCACATCCTCCTCCAGGCCCCACTCCCGGTCACTTTCAGGGCCACTTCTTTCGTCCAGATGTCATTGGACGATAGCATCTTCCAAATCCGCTTCACCCTAGCCGTTCTAATCGTTTCAGCCAGTTTGGTGACCCCGAGGCCCCCCCATCGCTTTTCTTCGAGTAGAGTAGCCCTTTGCAGGTGCCCGGGGGAAGGTGCAACCATTCCTTCACCCGTTTTCTGACCATTGCATCGACTTTGGTCAATTCCGTGAAGCTCACTCTCCCAAAATCCGCCGTATATTGGACCCTTGGCAATAGGCAGTCGTTCAGCATTGCCAGTTTTTGTAATGGCTTAGGGTTGTATTGTTTATATTTTCAATACCAGAAGTGATCAGCGTGACCTCCTCCAGTTTTACAAAATGACTAAATCATCTGCGAAAGCCAATGCCGTGAGTTTCCTCCCATTATGCTGGACTCCCTTGTTTAGCCTTTGTAACATACAAATTAGTGGGTCCATTGCAACATTAAACAGGAGTGGGGAGAGCGGATCGCCTTGTTTCACCCCCACTCTCATTTCAATAGGGGGTGTAAACCCGTTCTTACACCCCACCATAGTAGTGCATCCCTCGTAAGAGTCCTTCAGTAGCTCAATAAAATGACTGTCCAGTCCTTTTCTTTCAAGTGCTTCCTAGATGTGCTCGTGTGAGAGGGAGTCAAATGCCTTTGCAAAGTCAATGAAAACAACACCCAGCGCTGATCCACCTTGCCTCTTTGCTTCCATCAAGTCTTTAAGTATCATCAGGTTCTCTGCGCATCCGTTTACTCCCTTCACAAAACCCTTTTGTCTTATGTTTACCGCACAGGCCTTGTTCATCCTCAGGGCAAGGATCCTTCCAAAGAGCCTTGGCAGTAATGAGCCAATAGTAATGGGCCTCCAGTTTGAAATTAGACTCAATGCAATTGGGTCATTGGATTTCGGCAGCAGTTTCGTGCGACATGCTTTCAATACATTGGGAATCTTTTTAAAGATCAGCCATGAGTTGTAGACATAGGCTAATTGTTCACCTGTGCTGTCCCAGCCTAGTAGAGCAGTTGTGTCCACCCTGTCAGAACCAGTCGCTGAGTGGTTCGCTACTCCTGCCAGGCATTTCAAGATTTCCATGTGGAGAATAGGCACACGAAGCAGGTCATTTTCTATCTTTTCTTCAATTTCAAAAGACTGCAGCCCTTGATACTAAGCGCCCACCTCCCATTTGTCTTTTGAAATACTGGAGAATACTTTCTCCTTCTATGGCGCACTCAGTGAATTCTGTCCCTTCCAGAATCCTGTCAAGAAGGGCTGCCTTGTCCTTCTTGTACATTCTTTGAAAATGCTTGTACTCTTGCCGCTTAAGCTTATTCCTTATTTTCCACTTAGTAGCGGTGATCCTTCCTTTGTGGGACCTTTCGTGTCCTTTCGATCCCCTGAGTGAACCACCCAACAATGTTATTAGCCTGACAGCCCCGATTTCTAGCATTTCTGGGACCCCCCCCGTATTTCACCAATTTCTTCCAGTATCATGGCCGATACTTGATTGTTGCTTTCATTGGCCATGGAACTCAGTTTTCGTAGAATAACTTCTGCAACATCACTGAGTCCAAACTCCCAACTGGCTCAATTGCATGCCGCTGATTCCCATTCACAGCCAGCCAGTTCACCATTTCATCTCCAACAGTTTCCATGATTTTACCTTTGACAAGTTGCCATTTATCTCTGACCTGTCTTGCTGATTTATTTATTAGGCACTTAGCAGTTTTCATTGCCTTCTTTTTGTCGTCTTTGGTCGTCTTGGGAGTTAGTACTCTCATTTTGGGTGTCCGCCATATACTTGCAGCCGACTTCGCACTCCGACCCCAGACCTTCATAACATTCCAGATGTTGGGGTGAGACAGTCTGGTGTGTTGTAATAAGCCCATTACGCTTCTTGCCATCCGCCCACAAACGTCACACTTGAGTCCACCTTCTCTCATTATCTCTCTCTCACCCCCTTTACATTTAGGGCAGTGGCATGCAATGATGTGGTGGTTGTGGTTAGATTTACCGCACTTTCTGCATTCAAATTTCGCAAGTTTGTCTTTGTGTTTGGTTAAGAATTGCCTACTTAACCAGCTAGTACCTTCACGGTACTCCCCACATAGTGGGCACAGAAAACTTGTGCTAGGCATTAACACATGTACATTGTATAGCGCTTTGGTTGCCGTCTCACCTCCCCCCTTTAATCATGGGCTTGAGGGGTAGAAGGGGGGTCAGTCTTGTCGGCTGCATTCAACCCCGAAGGGCCAGCGCGCTCTGTGTCAATTATGGCGGGCCCAGACTCATTGAAAAGTCTATTTTTCTTAGCCTGAGGAGGGAACCTCTCCTCCATATCGATCCGACCCTTATTAATATGGGTCCTCTTCATCCTTTTCATTGACTTCTGGTGTTGGGATATACGATACCACTGACTCGTGGGTTATGTTTCCGTCTCCCCTGGACAATATCTCACGGGAGGCCGGGACGACCGTAACAGTATTCATCAAGTCTGTTTTACAGTATCCTTTCGCCAATATCACTATTGAAACAAACCAATTACACTGTTGGCTGAGATATCAGGAGGGACGTGACTGACCAGCCACTCACAAGGGGCTTGCTGCGTTAGCCGACAAAGTCGTTGCCCCGATGGGACCACTCGGAGGTGCAGCCTATGTAACCTATGACGACTGTCGCCGGTGAACCTAGTTGCCCGAACTAGACTCACGGATGATCGACATGTACGACCCGCAACATGACATGCCTTAGTGACCATCCACCGAAGTGGACTCCATCGGATATGTGGGATACCGCACTCTATTGCAACACAAACCGCACAGCTATCCAATGGCCTTACTCCAACTCCGGGGTAGAGAAATGACGAGGCATTTGGCTAATCCGGGGCGCCTGCAGGCCGCTTTTCGACTTCACTTGGCTGTCAAGTGGCGGATCAATCGCGGTTCCAGCTATTAACTACCGCTGTCACCCACGACTAGGATGGGATCCATTAGCAATCATGGAGAACCCTACGACGTCACCACCGTCAACTCCCTAGACAGGCAGCTCAGCAAGGTTCCACTAGCGGTACAACCAGGTCTACTAATCCATCCTCACTGCCAAGATGAGGACAAAGGTAGCCCCGGCTTACCCATAATTTCCCCACGCAGAGTAAGCTGTTGGAAGGCTGCTTTAGAGACACTCCCAACCTCCAATAGACGAGCCACTGGAGGAAGGGAATGCCCCATGGCTGCACGCACCCCCCCCCCTTCAATGCCGACTCAAAGCCACGCAGCCCCTCTGCCTAATAACTGAGCATACAGGGCTAATGTAACCCCTCACCGACAGAAACTTCCGTCTAGCTTTCAGAGGCTTACACCCCAACATAGACGACCATACAATTCAGGAGACCCTTTACTTTCCCCATTTGCCCCCATCTCCATTGCTACATCGTCTCATGCCCGAGTTGGGGGAACGCTGACACACTCATGATCATGAGCGAGGAGCTAGAGCCTGATGGAACCTCTGCTGATGCCATGCTTCAGAACCATCCCAGAACCACCTCCCCGCCTTACATAGAGTGGTCTTCATCATTCAAAGTTATACCTGTCCAGTTTCATCAAATGAAACACCGCCACATCCAGTGTGTTTCTTGTACCGAGCCTCCACCTCCACCGGTCTTCCCCCGCCCCTGGGAGGACTGCACATGGAGAAAAAAAAGGCAGGCCACTTGCCATGCCATTAAGAAAAACCTGCCTTCACTCCCTTCCATCGGAGGCAACTTAAACAACATGAGCCCTCCGGGAAAATAAAAAACACGTAATACGGAGGAGAAACCGGCAACACGATTTAGGAACATAGCCAGCAACACTATCTAACATTTGCCAAATTTGAACTTTCTCCAAACATCAATGGAGTAGAGCAGAGAACGTCTGCTAAACAGTTTTGCCAATAACGTGCTTCTCCATTTAGGGAAGCCAATAACTAACAAGGCTTCGAAATTCGCCATTGGCCACAGCCCCATTGGCCCAATAGGGAAACCCAATATCTTCACTTCTCTGACGCCCCTCTCACGCCGAAAGTATTCCTTGAGTGGCTCATACTTGGCCATCTTCTCCCCAGCCGCATCTTGTAACGTCCTTTCATCATACTCGTATCTGATGGTAACATCGAGTACCGGAAGCAGCATGTCTCTGGTCAGGACCATGTCCGGTACTAACAGGCCGCCTCCAGGAAGACAGCACCTGTACTCCCTTTCCACAGTCCAGCCCCTAGACACCGCTTCCTTGGCTAGCACATCACATATCTTATCGTGCGTAGCCATTCTCCATCTTTTTGTGAACGCACAATTGCCGATGATAACGTCTGCACATGGCACCTTCTTTTCCCAGGCCCCTTGCCATGAACTCGCTAGTTGGTAAGACCTTTGCTCTCAGGGACAAAGCAATAATGAAATTGCTTTGAGTAAAGCCCTTTTTTGTTGGTTCGACCAGCCAATTATTGCTCACTCGATCGTTGAGGAACAGCTCGGCATTTTTGCCCTGGACCTTTAGTTGGCTCCATGCCCCCTTCATCCTACGTCGCCAATCAGGCATATCTGGAGGGGAGCTCCCCAGTAGCTGTAAATTCGTCTGCATATCAATCTCAGGCAGACATTGGGGAGCTCCCCCTGCATCTTTCCACATGTTACTCCATGCTTTACTAACACACGTTTTTCTGGCCAGTTCTCTTGTCCATTCATCCAAGGAGGACAGCATCTTCCAGCATCTCTTGACTCTGGCCTCGGCAATAGTTTCCGCCAGAGCCAATATCCCCAGCCCCCCATCGCACTTCTTCGAATAAAGCAGTCCATTACAAGTGCTAGGGGGGAGACGCAGCCACTCCTTGACCGTCACTCTCACAATTGCATCCACCTTTCTTGGTCTCGTATACCTCACCTTCCCAAAGTCTGCTTCAAACATGATCCTTGGCAGTAAGCACTCATTGAGTAGTGCTACTTTTTGAGTCGGTTTAAGGGGGGTACAGCGGATCTTTTCAATACCCTCCCTGATCATAGAGCTCACATCAGGTTTCACGATGCCCCTAATCGGATTGATGTGAACCCCCAGGTACTTGACATTCTCATGAGATTCAACCATATGGATGCTTGTGCCATCTATCATCCATGCCTCACAATCATTTAATGTGCCTCTATTCAGCCAAAATCCATGGCACTTAGCCGGCTGAACTTTAAGGCCCGTATTTTTGCAGAATACCTCCAGCAATCTCAAATTGCATTGCATGTCCCTGGCCGTCATACTGACAATGACCAAATCATCGGCAAAAGCCAATGCGGTCAAAGTCCGTCCCTCCATCTCCACTCCCTTTTCCAGCTTTTCCAGCATGTTGATTAGCGGGTCCATGGCAATATTGAAGAGAAGAGGGGACAGGGGGTCACCCTGTTTGACACCCACCTCAATGTTAATTGGCGACGTCCATCCTTTCTTGTGACCAACGATCGTAGTGCAGCCGCTATAGGAGTCTTCAATCTAGTCAATGAAATGCCTGTTCATTCCCTTTCTTTCAAGAGCCTCCCAAATATGATCATGTGCCAACGAGTCAAAAGCTTTGGCAAAGTCCACAAATACCACCCCCAGTGCCAGTCCTTCCCTCCTAGACCGCTCCATCAACTTATCCAGTATCAACAGATTTTCCGCACATCCGTTGACCCCTCTAACAAAGCCTTTTTGCCTGATGTTTAATTTGCATGCTTTGCTCATCCTCATCGTCAATATCCTCATGAACAGTCTAAGAAGGAAGGATCCAATAGTTATCGGCCTCCAACTTGTGATCTTGCTCAGTTCGTTCAAATCATTTGACTTAGGAAGAAGCCTGGTCCGGCACCGCTTGATCACATCTGGGATTCTCCTGTATACCAGCCATGCATTGAACAGGCACGCCAATTGTTGACCGAGCTTCTGAGCTTGTGTTTTACCAGTCTTCTAATTACGGTGGCCTTACCTTTAAAAGATCTCTCGTGACCTTTTCTCTTTTTATGCGTCCCACCCAACAGTGAGATGAGTCCAACCGCCGACATCTCTATCATTTCGGGGTCCTCGTCCACCCCTTTGATGGCGTCCAATATCAATCCAAACCCGACATTTCGTCGGCCACTGTTTCCATAATACTTCCCCTGACAAGTCTCCACTTATCCCTCACTTGTTTGGCAGACTTGCGGGGGAGAATCTTCGCCACCTTGGACGCGCGTCTCTTGTCCCCCTTCATCTCCAACATCTTTGCCTTTAAGAGTCTCATTTCTGGCGATGACCATATGCTGGAATTCCTCTTTGTTCCCCGGCCCCACGATCTCATCACATTCCATACCTTAGGGTGCGCCAGCCTTGTATGTTGTGTCAAGCCCAGTATGTTCTTTAATATTTTTCCACAAATATCGCATTTCACACCTCCCTGTCTCTCCAGCACACTATCACCACCTTTACATTTAGGATAATGGCAAGCAATGGCATGGTGGTTCTTGCCGGATTTGCCACACTTCCGGCACTCAAAGATTAGCCTACTATCCGTGTGCATCATCGTGAAATGCCTGTGGAGCCATGCCGTGCCCTCTCTGTACACTCCGCAAGTTGGGCATAGGTATGCTGAGCTGGGCAGCAGTACGACAAATTTTGTCTTTTGACACTTAGGCGACCCTTCACTTATCACATTTGTGGGGCCAGGACATTCATTAACGGTCCGCCTGTTAACCATGAGATCTCTTTTCACGGGGCCGTTCCTCCCCTTAGCCACCTTCCGTTTCGTCTTCTCATCCTTCTTTCGTGCATCAGGGGGAGGGGCGTCAACCTCCATATCAGACTCTGACATTCTTCTCATCCAGAGTCTATTTTCTTGTCTATAAAATACTGTCTTTATCCACAGTAGAAGAAACCGTCAATTCCAAAGTTTCGTCGCTGGGCTTGCTGCGTTAGCCGACTGAGAAGTCGTTGCCCCGGCGGGACCACGAGGAGGTGCAGCCTGTGTAACTATGACAAACTGTCGCCGGTGAGCCTAGTCGCCCAAACTAGACCCAGCCTGACAAGGGCTCCAGTCTCTAATCACGGACGATCGGCACGTACGCCCCGCAACATGACATGCTCAACGACCATCCACCAAAGTGGACTCCATCGAATAGGTGAAAATCGCTCACTATCGCAAACCAAAAATCGCTCACCATCAAATGGCCTTACTCCAACTCCGGGGTAGAAAAACGACGAGGCATTTGGCTAATCGGGGGCGCCGCAGGCGCCCTCGCGACGGCGGCGCTTCGTTAGCACCTGCGGGCCACTTTCCGGCTTCACTTGGCCGTCAAGAGGCGGATCAATCGGCGGTTCCAGCTATTAACTACCGCCGTCTCCCACAGCGAGGATGGGATCCATAAGCAATCATGGAGAACCCTACGACGTCACCACCGTCAACCCCCTAGACAGGCAGCTCAGCAAGGTTTCACTAGCGGCATAACCCGGTCTACTTATCCAACCTCACTACTAAGATGAAGAAGGAGGCAGTCCCGGTTTGCCCATAGTTTCCCCACGCAGAGTAAGCTGTTGGAAAGCTGCTTTAGAGACGCCCCCACTCTCCGACAGCAGGCCATCGGAGGAAGGGAACGCCCCATGGCTGCACGCACCCCCCCCTTCATGCCGATTTGAGAGCACGCGGCCCCTCTGCCTGATAAATGAGCATATAGGGCCAACGTACCCCCTCCTCGACAGAAACTCCCATCTAGCCTTCAGAGGCTGGCTCTCCAACAAGCGCACAGGTCCGAAGGCCGTTTACTTTCCTCCTTTGCCTTCATCATTCGAGTAGCGTTACCACTTTACGAGTTGGAGGTACGCTGGCACACTCGTGGTCATCAACCGGGGGAAGGAACTGGGTGAAACCTCTGCCGTTGCCATGCATCGGAACCCCCCAAGAACCATCCCCCCATCTCTCACGGAGCCGCCTTCATCGTTCAAACTTACACCTCACCACATGCTTTTTATCACATCCTTAATAACTGTCCAGTATTCACGGTGAGCACTGCCACATCCAGTGTGTCACCCATTGGTTATCCTCCCCCTGGTTGGACCACCAAAGTTGAAAATAGGCAGGCCACGAGCCTTGCCATGTGTATAGAACACCAGCCTTCACTCCCTGTTATCGGAGGCAACTTAAACAACATGAGCCCTCCGATATCCCGCCTTCACACACTGTAAACGGAGGCAACTTAAACAACATGGGCCCTCCGGAAAAGATAAATAAAATTTTGAAGCACACATAAATATTTACAACACATAATTTTAGGAACACAGCCAGACATAACTTCAATAGTCTTCAGACTTGAATTTTTTCCAAACGTCAACAGAATAAAGCAGGGAACGTCTGCTTATCAACTTGGCCAACTGAATGCTTCTCCAACTAGGGAAGCCAATAGCTTTGAGGGCCTCAAAATTAGACGCTGGCCACAGCCCCATGGTCCCAACTGGGAACCCAAATATCTTTACTTCCTTGACGCCCCTCTCACGTCTCAGGTGTTTCCTCAGCGGCTCGTATTTGGCCACCTTTTCCTTAGCAGCATCTTCCATAGACTTCGCGTCATATTCATACCTGACCGTAACATCAAGCACGAGAAGCGTATTGCCTTTAGACATGACTATGTCCGGTACTAACAGGCCGCCTCCTGGAAGACAGTACCTGCACTCCCTCTTCACAGTCCAGCCCTTAGACACCGCCTCAATGGTGAGCAATTCGCACAACTTGTCGTGACGGTCCATTCTCCATCTCTTGGTGACCGGACATTGGCCAATAATATGGGAGGCTGTTTCCAGGGCTGAGTCGCAACGCCTACACATAGCATCCTCCTTTGCCAGACCTCGTGCCACGAATTCTCTGGTCTGTAGGACGTTCGCTCTAAGGGACAGAGCAATCTTAAAGTTGCTCTGGTTGAAGCCCTTCATTGTTGGTTCGAATAGCCAATTATTAATGATCCGGTCACCTAGGAACAAGTCAGCACTCTTCCCTTTGACTTTTAAGCAGCTCCATGCTTCTTTCATTTTCCTTCTCCAATCTGTCATGTTCGGGGGGGAGCTCCCGAGCAGGTGTAACTGCGTTTGCCTATCCAATATAGGCAACAGAGATGGAGCCCCCCCTGCCTCCTTCCACATTTTCAGCCATGCACTACCAGTACACATTTCTCTGGCCAGTTCCCGTGTCCACTCGTCTGGAGAGGACAGCATCTTCCAACAGCGTCTGACCCTGGCTTCCGCAATTGCATCGGCCATGGCCAGGATCCCCAATCCCCCGTCACGTTTTCTCGAGTACAGTAAGCCATTGCACGTGCTCGGGGGGAGATGTAACCATGCCTTGATCGTCTTTCTAACACGTGCATCCATCTTCCTCAAGCAGGTGCTTTGTACCTTCCCATAATCCGTCTCAAACATAATTCTTGGCAATAAACATTCATTGAGTAGTGCTACTTTCTGGGTCGGTTTAAGGGGAGTACAGCGGATCTTATTAATGCCCACAGTGATGAGAGAGTCCACATCTGGTTTCATTATGCCCTTGAGAGGGTTTATGCGGACTCCCAAGTACTTCACGTCCTCGTTTGCTTGAATCATATGAATGCACGTGCCATCCAGTTCCCATGTTTCGCAGTCATTTAATGCTCCCCTGTTCAGCCAGAACCCATGGCACTTAGCTGGCTGAACCTTGAGGCCCGTGTCCCTGCAGAACACTTCCAGCAGCCTCAGGTTGCATTGCATGTCCCTGGCCGTCATACTGACTATGACCAAGTCATCAGCGAATGCCAATGCGGTCAAAGTCCTCCCATCCATCTCTACTCCTTTCTTTAGTCTTTCAAGCGTGTGAAGCAGCGGGTCCATGGCGACGTTGAAGAGAAGAGGGGACAGAGGGTCACCCTGTTTGACTCCCACCTTCATATCTATGCGTTTCGTCCATCCTTGTTTGTGACTTATTTTGGTCATACAGCCCCCATAGGAGTTTTCGATCAATTCTATGAAGTGCCTATCCAAGCCTTTCTTCTCAAGAGCCTCCCAGATATGATCGTGCGCCAACGAGTCGAATGCTTTCGCAAAGTCCACAAATACCACCCCCAACGGTGAGCCCTCCCTCCTAGACCGTTCCATCAATTTATCCAGGATCAACAAGTTTTCCCCGCACCCGTTGACCCCCTTTACAAAGCCTTTCTGTCTAGTGCTCAATCTACAAGCTTTGCCCATCCTCATGGTTATAATCCTCATGAACAGTCTTAGGAGGTAAGAGCCGATAGTAATTGGTCTCCAATTATTGATCTTGCCCAGCTCATGCAGATCATTCGATTTGGGGAGGAGTTTGGTTCGACATCCTTTGACCACATCTGGGATTCTCTTGTACACCAGCCACGTGTTGAACAGGCACATCAACTGTTGACCCGAGGGGTCCCATAATTGCAGAGAGCCTTTCTTGATCTTGTCCGGGCCTGGAGCCGACTGCATGGACATTGCCGACATGTTATTTCTCACCTCTGCCGGAAGGATGGGCACACTGAGTAGGTCATTATCCACACCAATCACTGTCTCAAAAGATTTCAGTCCAGTATAGGTCGTGCCAGTCTCCCATTTTTCTTTGAAGTATTTATAGATTACTTCACCTTCGATGTTACATTCATTCAGTACTGTCCCCTTCAGTACTCGGTCAAGCAGGGTCCCTTTGTCCTTCTGAAACATGACCTGGAATTGTCTGAAATCTTTCTTCTTGAGCTTGTGCCTAATCACTCTCCTCACCATGGTGAACTTGCCTCTTTGTGACCTCTTGTGCCCCTTACGTTTTTCAAGTGTCCCACCCAGCAGCGATATGAGTCTAACAGCGGACACTTCCAGCATCTCGGGGTCCTCGTCTACCCCTTTGATGGAGTCAAGGATCATTCCATAATAGCGTTCTTCCTCCTCGGTAGAAGGGGATTCCAATTTTCGAAAGATCCTCTCCACCGTGCGTCCAGGCTCTTCTGCCACAGGGACCCCTTTGTTTTCGCTCCTATTTCTGTCTTCTTCTATCCATACATCCATCTCCTCAGTCACTGTTTCAAGGATTTTTCCCCTGACAAGTCTCCATTTATCCCTCACCTGTTTGGCAGACTTGCAGGGGAGGAGTTGAGCCACCTTTGATGCCCGTCTCTTATCCCCCTTCATCTCCACCATCTTTACCTTCAGGAGCCTCATTTCGGGCGAAGACCATATACTGTTCTTCCTTCTCCCACTTCGGCCCCACGACTGCATCATATTCCATACCTTTGGGTGTGCCAGTCTTGTGTGTTGCGTTAAACCCAATACGTTCTTTAGTACCCTTCCACATATATCACATCTGACTCCTCCGTGACGGACAAGCACACTATCGCCTCCTTTACACTTAGGAAAGTGACATGCAATGGCATGGTGATTCTTGCTAGCCTTGCCACATTTCCTGCATTCAAACTTTAACCCCACTTCAGTGTGCAGTCTCATAAAGTGAATTTGGAGCCATGCGGTCCCCTCTCGAAAGTCACCGCAGATTGGGCAAAGATAAGCTGAGCTTGGCAGCAACACACATACATCCTCATTTTGACTGTTGGGCACACCTCCCACATTTCTTGTCGTGGTGCTCAAGTGAGATTCTTTGGTCTGCCTAGGTGTTCCGAGATCTCCTTCCGGCATACCGTTATAATCATCGCTCACCATTGGCCCAGTCTTCTCATCCTTTGGCTGCTTTTTTGGCATAGGGGCGTCACCCCCTAGATCAGAACCTGATCTTTTCATCAGGCTTTCGTATTCTTGTAATATATCAGTGAATGCAATAAAGCAATTCCGTCAATTCCAAAGTCTCAGTACCGTTGGGAAGACAACTAGTATCCTCTCAATTGGGCTTGCTGCGTTAGCCGACTGGAAAGTCGTTGCCCCGGCGGGACCACGAGGAGGTGCAGCCTATGTAACTATGATGAACTGTCGCCGGTGAGCCTAGTCGCCCAAACTAGACCCAGCCTGACAAGGGCTCCAGTCTCTATTTACGGACGATCGGCACGTACGCCCCGCAACATGACATGCTCAACGACCATCCACCAAAGCGGACTCCATCGAATAGGTGAAAATCGCTCACTGTCTCAATCCAAAAATCGCTCACCATCAAATGGCCTTACTCCAACTCCGG
The DNA here is from genome assembly GCF_059441005.1 of Hippichthys cyanospilos. Classification (NCBI taxonomy): domain Eukaryota; kingdom Metazoa; phylum Chordata; class Actinopteri; order Syngnathiformes; family Syngnathidae; genus Hippichthys; species Hippichthys cyanospilos. The sequence continues at coordinate 9,908,501 of NC_142390.1, forward strand.
GGTAGAAAAACGACGAGGCATTTGGCTACTCCGGCTTCGCGCCGCCGGAGCTGCGTTGGCACCTGCAGGCCGCTTTGCGGCTTCACTTGGCCGTCAAGAGGCGGATCAATCGGCGGTTCCAGCTATTAACTACCGCCGTCACCCACATCGAGGATGGGATCCATTAGCAATCATGGAGAACCCTACGACGTCACCACCGTCAACTCCCCAGACAGGCAGCTCAGCAAGGTTCCACTAGCGGCATAACCGCGGGCTACTTATCCACCCCCACTGCTAAGATGAAGATGGAGGCAGCCCGGGCTCACCCATAGTTCCCCACGCAGAGTAAGCTGTTGGAAAGCTGCTTTAGAGACACTCCCCCCCCTCAACAGCCAGGCCACCGGAGGAGGGGAACGCCCCATGGCTGCACGCACAAACCCCTTAATGCCGACTCAAGGTCACGCGGCCCCTTCTGCCTCTAGAAAATGCGCATATGGGGCCAACGGAACCCCTCATCAGCAGAAAACTTCCGTCTAACCTTCAGAGGCTGTCTCCCCAGTATTGACAACCCCAAGTCCGAAGGCCGTTTACTTTCCTTCATTGCCTTCTTCACCCGAGGAGCGTTGTCTTGGGGGAATGTTGGCTACCTCGCGGTCATCAGCAGGGAGCCAGAACTGGACGAAACCTTTGCTGTTGCCATGCATCAGAACCACCCCAGAACCATTTCCCCACTTCTCGCGTGATCGCCTTCATCGTTCAAGTGCACACGTTTACGCCCAGCGGTCCACGGGACAGGGCCCGGTCCGCATCCAGGGTCACATCCGCAGACCGCCGACACCGACTCCTCCAACCATCCGCCTCCGCACAGGGCCGGTGCGGGCACCAGCAGGGGAGGAGGGGGCGGACGAAAGAACCGGGGAGAGGGCGGCCGCCCGGAGAGGCGCGCAGCGAGCCCGGGGCGGCCAGGCACGCGGCCGGCAGCAGGGGCGCGGAGGGGAGCCACCGCCTCCCCGGGGAACGGCCAAGGCCCTCCCCCGGGGTAAACGCCGACCCAAACCACCGCGCCACACCACCACCGTCCGCCCATCCCAGCGCCCCGCGCCACGCAACGCGCACAGCCCCCAACAACCGACCCCCCCGGCCGATGTCCGCCCCTCCACTGCCTAATGGCCCCACAAACCACACCCCGGCTCGGGCGGCGGAGAGGGGATGGCGGCGGCGCGGCTGCTCCCCCATCCGCAGCCCGCGCCCAGCCCCGCTTCCAGTCTTCAACCGTCCAGTTTTTGGTGTGATCGCTGCCCCCTTCAGTGTATCACCATATGGACCCCCTGCCCCGGGGGGGGGACCACAATTATTATAACGAACCAGCCATCACTTATTATCAACGGAGGCAACTTAGGCAACATGAGCCCTCCGGATAGTTTTGGTGTGATCGCTGCCCCCTTCAGCGTATCACCATATGGACCCCCTGCCCCAGGGGGGACCACAATTATTATAACGAGCCAGCCATCACTTATTATCAACGGAGGCAACTTAGGCAACATGAGCCCTCCGGAAAAAAGAAATATATATAAAATTTTATTTACAAGGCAAAGTACTGGCAACACAAAAACATATTAGGAACACAGCCAGAATGAACTATTGACAATTTTCAAACTTGAATTTACTCCAAATATCAATGGAGTAGAGCAGGGAACGTCTGCTTATTAACTTGGCCAACTGAATGCTTCGCCGACTCGGGAAGCCGATAAACTTTAAGGCCTCAAAATTGGAAGGTGGCCACAGCCCCATGGCCCCAACAGGGAACCCCAAAATTTTGACATCCTTGACGCCCCTCTCACGCCGGAGGTGTTCTCTAAGTGGCTCATATTTGGCCACTTTTTCTTTAGCAGCATCCTGCAACGAGCTCGCATCATATTCGTACCTGACTGTCACATCAAGTACCAGAAGCGCTCTGCCCTTGGACATGACCATGTCCGGTACTAACAGGCATCCGCCTGGAAGGCAGAACCTGCACTCCCTCCTCACAGTCCAGCCCTTAGACACCGCCTCTGTTTCGAGCAAGTCACACAGCTTGTTGTGCCGTTCAATCCTCCATCTCTTCGTAAACCCACACTGGCCAATGATATGGGAGGCCGATTCCAGGGCAGAGCCACAACGCCTACACATGGCCTCATTCTTTTCCAGCCCCCTCGCCATGAACTCTCTAGTTTGTAGGACGTTTGCCCTCAGAGACAGGGCTGCTTTCAGATTCCTCTGATTGAAGCCCTTCTTGGCCGGGTCCAGCAGCCAATTATTGCTTATCCTGTCATCGAGGAACAGATTGGCACTTTTGCCTTGGATTTCCAGCTTGCTCCATGCTTCCTTCATCTTGTTCCTCCAGTTTGTCATTTTTGGGGGGGAGCTCCCGAGCAAATGCAGCTCTGTTTGCGCATTTACAATCGGTAATTCCGATGGAGCTCCCCCAACTTCTTTCCACATTCTCTTCCACGCCCTTCCAACACACACACTTCTGGCCAGTTCTCGCGTCCACTCGTCCAAGGAGGTCAGCATCTTCCAGCACCGTCTGACTCTGGCTTCAGCAATAGCCTCGGCCAAAGCCAGTATCCCTAGCCCCCCATCACGTTTTCTCGAATAAAGCAGACCGTTGCACGTGCTTGGGGGGAGATGCAGCCACTCCTTCACTGCCCTTCGCACACGCGCATCCATATTCCTCAAGCTCGTTCCCCGTACCTTACCAAAATCCGCCTCAAACATGACCCTCGGCAGCAGACAATCATTTAGCAACGCTACCTTCTGGATCGGCTTGAGGGGGGTATCTCGGATCTTACTTATCCCTTTCTCGAGAAAGGCGTCCACCTCCGGCTTAACGATACCCTTTAGGGGATTGAAACGAACTCCCAGGTATTTCACACTCTCATGGGCTTGAACCATATGAATGAACGTGCCATCTATTTCCCATGCCTCGCAGTCGTTTATTGTTCCTCTGTTCAGCCAAAACCCATGGCACTTGGCCGGCTGAACCTTGAGGCCCGTGCTCCTGCAGAACATCTCCAGCAGCCTCAAGTTACACTGCATATCTCTGGCCGTCATGCTGACAATGACCAGGTCATCGGCAAAAGCCAAAGTGGTCAAAGTCCTCCCATCTATCTCCACTCCCTTCTTTAACCTTTCCAGCATGTTGAGCAGCGGGTCCATGGCGACATTGAAAAGAAGAGGGGACAGAGGGTCACCATGTTTGACACCCACCTTCATTTTTATCGGCTTCATCCATCCATTTTTGTGACTTACGACGGTCGAGCAGCCACCATAAGAGTCCTCGATCAACTCAATGAAATGCCTATTCAAACCCTTTCTCTCAAGAGCCTCCCAGATGTGATCATGCGCCAATGAGTCAAATGCTTTGGCGAAATCCACAAAAACCACCCCCAAAGGCGAGCCCTCCCTCCTAGACCGTTCCATCAACTTTTCCAAGATCAATAGGTTCTCCGCACACCCATTGACCCCCTTCACAAAACCTTTTTGCCTGATGCTCAGTCTGCAGGCTTTGCCCATTCTCATGGTCAATATCCTCATGAACAGTCTTAGGAGGTAAGAGCCGATGGTTATTGGCCTCCAATTCGTGATCTTGCCCAGTTCGTACAGATCATTTGATTTGGGGAGGAGTTTGGTTCGACACCCCTTGACCACACCCGGGATTTTCCTGTAAACCAGCCACGTATTGAATATGCATGCCATTTGCTGACCCGTAGGATCCCACATTTGCAGAGAGCCTTTGTTGATCTTATCCGGACCTGGAGCCGATTCCATCGCCATGTCCGACAAGTTAGCCCTCACCTCAGCTGGTAGGATGGGTACACACAGCAGATCATTGTTCACCCCGACCACCGTTTCGAAGGATCCCAGGCCATCATAAGTCGTGCCAGTCTCCCATTTCTCTTGGTAGTAGTTGTATACCACCTCTCCGTCTATGGCACATTCGTCGAGTACCGTCCCCTCCAGCACTCGATCGAGTAGGGCCCCTCTATCCCTCTGAAACATGACCTGAAAATGCCTGTAATCCTTCCTCTTCAACTTGTCTTTTATCACTCTCCTTATGGTGGTGAACTTGCTCTTAATTGATCTCTTATGCCCCATTCGCCTCGCATGCGTCCCCCCCAGCAGCGAGATGAGTTCAACCGCGGACATCTCCAACATTTCGGGGTCCTCGTCTACCCCTTTTATGGCATCAAGGATCATTGCATAGCATCGCCCTTCCTCCTCGTTAGAGGGGGACTCTAACCTTCTGAAGATCCTCTCCACCACTCCTCCAGGCTCCTCAGTCTTCAAGACTCCTGCACCTTCACTCTCATGTTTGCTCCCGTCCAACCATCCCTCCATTTCCTCAGTCACTGATTCAAGGATCCTCCCTTTAACAAGCCTCCATTTGTCCCTCACCTGCTTGGCAGACTTGCTAGGGAGGAGCCGAGCCACTTTGGATGCGCGCCCCTTATCTCCCTTCATTTCCAACATCTTCGCTTTCAGGATTCTCATTTCAGGCGATGACCATATGCTGCTTCTCTTGCCCGCACTTCGGCCCCACGATCTCATCAAACTCCATATTTTTGGGTGCGTCAGCCTTGTGTGTTGCGTCAAACCCATCACGTTCTTAAATGACTTTCCACAAACATCGCATTTGATTCCTCCATGCCGGATAAGTACACTCTCGCCCCCTTTGCACTTCGGATAGTGGCATGCTATTGCATGATGGTTTTTACTAGCTTTGCCACACTTCCGGCATTCAAAATTCAAAGCCACTTTGTTGTGCAATTTTGCGAAATGTCTGTGGAGCCATGCGGTCCCCTCTCGAAAGTCACCGCAAACTGGGCATATATAGGTTGAACTGGGCAACAACACGTCTACACTTTTGAGGTTGTAGGCTGACACTCCCTCTTCATTTACCTCCATGGGGCTCGAGCGAGCTTCACTGGCCTGCCTGGACGTTCCGAAGTCTCCTTCCAGCGAGCTGTCCCTTTCCTCCGTCACCATTGACCCCGTCTTCTCATCCTCTAGCTGCCTTTTGTGTGGAGGGGCGTCACCCTCCAGACCTGAATCCGACACTCGTCTCATCAGGTCTCTCTTCTTGTAAAATATCTTGGAATGCAATATCAAAGACCGTCAATTCCAAAAGTCTCGAGAAAACCGTTGGGAAGACAACCAGTATCTAACCAACCGGGCTTGCTGCGTTAGCCGACTCGAAAGTCGTTGCCCCGGCGGGACCACGAGGAGGTGCAGCCTATGTAACTATGACAAACTGACGCCGGTGAGCCTAGTCGCCCGAGCTAGACCCAGCCTGAAAGGGGAATCAGTCTCTATTCATGGACAATCAACAAGTATCATCCACCAAAGCGGACTCCATCGAACAGGTGAAAATCGCATCCAATCCCAGTATCCAACGCATCCACCATCAAATGGCCTTACTCCGACTCCGGGGTAGAAAAACGACGAGGCATTTGGCTACCTTAAGAGAGTCATAGTTACTCCCGCCGTTTACCCGCGCTTCATTGAATTTCTTCACTTTGACATTCAGAGCACTGGGCAGAAATCACATTGCGTCAACATCCGCCGCGGGCCTTCGCGATCCCGGAGGGACCGTCCCGAACGTCGACCTGACCCCCACGCCGCACCGCTGCCGTCCCGGTAACCTGACGCCCCGCGCCGCAGAACGCGCACACTTCCGCGCAAACAGCCCCCGCGGCTGACGCCCGCCTTTAAAACTAATCCTACCTCTTAATAAACACCCTAAATCTAACGTGAATTCCATTTTCTCTTCTTCCATTTTCATTGGGCCGCGCCACACCCAGTATGCCCACCTCATGGAGTCACATGACTAAATGCCGAGGACCTCACCATATATATCCGTATAAGTAACTGTCCAGTTTCATTGTGAACACCGCCACACCCATTGTGTCACTTGCGAGGTCTCTACCACCGGTCCCCCTGCCCCTGGAGGGACCACAATTCTGTAAAAATAGGCTGGCCACGTGCCACATCATGTAGAGAAACCCAGCCTTCACTCCCTGCCATCGGAGGAAACTTAAACAACATGAGCCCTCCGGGAAAACCAAAATTGAAATGTGAAAAACGCTGGCAACACAAAATAGGAACATAGCCAGAAAAACTTTTTAACTGCCTCCGAACTTGAACTTTTTCCAAATATCAACAGAACAGAGCAGAGAACGTCTGCTGAACAACTTAGCCAACTGCATGCTTCTCCAACTTGGGAAGCCAATAAATTTTAAGGCCTCAAAATTCGATACTGGCCACAGCCCCATTGCCCCAATAGGGAACCCCAAAATTTTAACCTCCATGACGCCCGTCTCGCGCCGAAAGTGTTCTTTGAGCGGCTCATATTTGGCCACCTTTTCCTTCGCCGCATCTTGCATCGTATTCGCATCGTACTCGTATCTGATGGTCACATCGAGTACCAGAAGCAACCTGTCTCTGGTCAAGACAATGTCCGGTACTAGCAGGCTGCCGCCTGGAAGACAGCATCTGCATTCCCTCTCCACAGTCCAGCCCCGAGACACCGCTTCATAAGCAAGCAAATCTCATAACTTATTGTGCCGAGCCATTCTCCACCTTTTCGTGGATGCACATTGGCCAATGATGTGAGAGGCTGTTTCGAGGGCAGAGCCGCAACGTCTACACATGGCCTCTTCCTTTCCCAGACCCCTTGCCATGCACCTCGGCCCCACGACCTCATCACGCTCCAAACCTTTGGGTGCGCCAGCCTCGTGTGTTGCGTCAGGCCCAGTATGTTCTTCAACAGCTTGCCACAGACATCACACTTCACCCCTCCTTGCCGGATAAGCACACTCTCTCCTCCTTTACATTTCGGGTAATGGCACGCAATAGCATGGTGGTTCTAGCCAGACTTACCACATCTTCGGCACTCGAAAAGTAGCCTTACATCAGTATGCAACCTCATGAAGTGTCCGTGGAGCCATGCGGTCCCCTCACGAAAGTCACCGCAAACTGAGCACAGGTACGCCGAACTAGGCAGCAACACAATGACACTCCCTTTCTGACACAGTGACGACCCACTTCCTTCACCCTTCGTGGGACTCGAGCGAGCTTTGATGATCCGCCTGAATGTCTTGAGATCTCCCTCCAGTGGGCAGTTCCTCTCCTCGATCACCATTGGCCCTGACTTCTCATCCCTATGCTGCGGTTCGGACAGAGGGGCGTCACCCTCCATATCTGAATCCGATTCTCGTCTCATCGAGATTCTATATATCTTATTTTATATCTTCGTCTCTGTTTACAATAGAAAAACCGTCAATTCCAAAGTACTAGGGTAAATGGGAGGATGTCTGGGATCCTCTCAACTGGGCTTGCTGCGTCGGCCAACTGAAAAGTCGTTGCCCCGGCGGGACCGCTAGGAGGTGCAGCCTATGTAACTATGACAACTGTCGCCGGTGAGCCTAGTCGCCCGAGCTAGACCCAGCCTGACAAGGGCTTCAGTTTCTAATCATGGATGGTCAGCATGCTCGCCCCACAACATGACATGTTTAGCGACCATCCACCGAAGTGGACTCCATCGAATAGGTGAAAAAAAAAACTCGCAACACAAGAAATCATTCCACCATCAAATGGTCTTACTCCAACTCCGGGGTAGAGAAATGAAGAGGCATTTGGCTACCTTAAGAGAGTCATAGTTACTCCCGCCGTTTACCCGCGCTTCATTGAATTTCTTCACTTTGACATTCAGAGCACTGGGCAGAAATCACATCACGTCAACACCCGCCACAGGCCTTCGCGATCCCGGAGGGACCGTCCCGAACGTCGACCTGACCCCTGCGCTGCACCGCTGCCGTCCCGGTAACCTGACGCCCCGCGCCGCAGAACGCGCACACTTCCACGCAAACAGCCCCTGCGGCCGACGCCCGGCTTTTAAAACTAATCCCACCTCTTAATTAATACCCTAAATCTAACCGGAATTCCATTTTCTACGTCCAAAATTTAACTCCAGCTTTTGAATATAAATTCAAAATTTAAAAGCTAATCCTGAATCCATAAAATAAAGTCTCATTTGACCATAAATCCATTCTATCAATTCCAAACTTAATTTTATTTCATGATCTCTATCCCTACACTAATTCTATTACAGAGTATTTGACATCTAACCCTAACTTTACTTTATATTATTATAGTTTCACCATAACTCATATTGCCGTCTAAATTTGACTCCAATCCAATTCTTATCGCTAACCCTAATCCGAACCTTAACCCTAATCATAACCCTAACCCGCTAACCCTAACCCAGTCCACTTTTCTATTCCTAAACCTAACTCTACCTCTCAAATTTAGCTCGACCACCCAACCCTGATTAATTAGATGACGAGGCATTTGGCTAATCCGGGGCGCCGCAGGCGCCCTCACGAGCTGCGTTGGCACCTGCAGGCCGCTTTTCGGCTTCACTTGTATATACTTGTATATATATGTGTATATATATATATATATATATATATATATATATATATATATATATATATATATATATATATATATATATATATAAAATAGGCCGCGTCGATCTCCCATTTCTCCTTGAAATAATGGTAGACTTCCTCTTCTTCAATGGCACACTTGTCGAGTACTGTCCCCTTCAGTATTCGGTCAAGTAAGGCCCCTTTAGTCCTTTGATACATGATTTGGAAGTGCCCAAAGCTCTTCCTCCCATATTTGTACCGTATTATCCTCCTCACAGTGGTGGCTTTGCCCTTGGAGGACCTCTCATGCCCTTTTTGCCTCTTATTTGTCCCACCCAACAGAGAGGTGAGTCCAACCGTAGTCATCTCCAACATTTCTGGGGCCTCGTCAACCCCTTTAATGGCGTCCAAGATCATTTCATAATCTTGACTTTCCCCATCGGATGAAAGAGATTCCAACAAATGTAGTATCCCTTCCACCGTGCGGCCAGACTCCTCCGTCATTGGGACCTCGGCAGCTTCTCTCATTCGGCTGTCCCCATCCAGCCATTCATCCATCTCCTCGGTCACAGTCTCCAGGATTTTGCCCCTCACAAGTCTCCATTTGTCCCTTACCTGTCTTGCAGACTTGTGAGAGAGGCATTGCGCCACCGTGGACACCCTTCTCTTATCCCCCTTCATCTCCAACATTTTAGCCTTTAGGGGTCTCATCTCAGGCGACGACCATTTACTAGCACTTCTCTTCGCTCTGTGGCCCCACGACCTCATTACGTTCATTTCCTTAGGGTGTGCCAATCTCGTGTGTTGAGTCATGCCCAAAATGTTCTTCAATATCTCTCCACAGACATCACATTTCACACAACCCTGTCGGATTAGCACATTCTCACCACCTCTACATTTCGGGTAGTGACAAACAATAGCGTGGTGGTTTTTACCCGACTTACCCCATTTGCAGCATTCGAAGAGTAGCCGTACCTTAGTGTGCAAAGCTGCGAAGTGTCTGAGAAGCCACGCGGTACCTTCCTGATAATCCCCGCATATAGGGCAGATGTATGCCGGACTCAGTAACAACACGATGAGTCTGTCATGTTGGCACATTGACGTTACACACCCTTCCTCCAACGTGGGGCTCAGATGGGCTCGGTCAGTCAGCCTGGTTTCAGTGAGATCTCCCCGCGAAGGATCGCCCCATTCATCGACTTCCATTGAGACAGCCTTCTAATCCATATCTTGTGATTTGAACAGAGGGGCGTCACCCTTTCCTTCTGTGTCTGAATCTCTCAGCATCGAGTCTTCAAATTTCTTGTATAAATTATATCCTTTCCCGTTCTCAGACGGTTCGTTTCCAGCGTCCAAATATTCGACGCAATGAACAGTGGCGAATTGCCACTTATGTATTCCGTATCTCAACCACTAGTCGTTAGTGAAGAACCGTCAATTCCAAATTAC